>NW_010363634.1:480714-535895 GCF_000414095.1 Morus notabilis | reverse complement strand
TCCTTGGTGAAAGGATTGCTCTCGGTTTGAGTGGGACTAGAATGACTTTCTTTGTTTTCTGAGTGGCTGCAGTGTTTCCTCGGCTTTCCTTGTCATAGTTTGATCGTGAAGGCTTCCAATCCGCAGGTTTGCCATGGAGTTTCCAGCAATTTTCCCTTTGATGTCCTGGTTTGCGACATTGATCACACCAAGGTCTTCCTCTTCTCTGTCTATTGCCATTCGGGTTGCTGGGTTGTGATACTCGGATTGTTAGAGCTGCTCCTTCAAGGCTGGAAGCACTATCCTGGGTTCCCATCATTAGTTTCTTCCTACTCTCTTCTCTCCGAACTTCTGAGAAGGCTTCCCTTATGTTTGGAAGGGGTTTTATTCCCATCACTCTCCCCCTGACTTCATCCAGATTTTTGTTGAGTCCAAGAAGAAACTTAAAGGTTCTTTTCTGTTCCACAATCTTCCTGTACAGATTTGTGTCTTCTGTGCACTTCCAAGGATGAACTTCAAACATGTCAAGGTGCTGCCAATGACGATTCAGGGTATTGAAGTATTGTGTGACCGTGAGATCTCCTTGGCGCAGATCATGTAATGCGGCTTCTACTTCAAACAATTCAGAGGTGTTCTCTGAACTCGAATAGGTTTCCCTAACTGCATCCCATATCTCTTTTGCAGTCCCATAAAGGAGAAAATTTTCTCCGATGTCATTATTCATGGAATTAATTAACCATGACATAACCATGTGGTTTTCAGTCTTCCATGTCCTGAATTTTGGATCCTTCTTATCAGGAATTGAGACTTCGCCAGTGAGATACTCATCCTTGCCCTTGCCGCATATGAACATCATCACTGATTGAGACCACTGGAGGTAATTGTGGCCATTGAGTTTGTGACCTGTGATAAGGATAGATGAGCCTTCCGTTCCACCATGCTGATTGCTGACTGGGGACATATCCGGATTGGAGTTAACTTCCGAGGTTGAACTAGATCTCTCGGTTGCCATACCGTATTTGGTCATGGGTAGGGTTTGAACGGCAGGGGATTGAAGAGGTCTGTGATTTTGGTTTTTGGGCGGCACTGTGAGTATTTTCAGGCGGCGCTAAGGAGGGAGAGATGAATTGATACTAGGGCTTCTAAAGGCTCTGATACCATGTAGAATTTCAGAGAAGGAAATTGCCCTCTTTTCTCTCTCTTATTAATTTTATAGAATCGGTACAATATATATATATATATATATATATGCTACAACTATAAATTCTAGGTTAAAGAGAATCGGGAAAATATCCCACTAAACTAGGAGATAAGAGATAAAGGAAAACTGAATTTAAAGATAGGAAATCAAATCCTAATCCTAATATCAATCCGAACTATATTGAGGATAATTCCTAATTTGAATTTTGAATTTCAACAGAATGGGAATCCTTCCATGGCTTCGCTATCTTCTTGAGGTGAGCATATTTCCAGTGAATTAATGTTTCGACTCCTCCATATCATAAACAGTCTAAAGTCAGTGCTAATTGTAGAGTACTAAATGTATTAATCTGTATGGTTTCAGTCAGACCCTACAGCGGCTTTGGAATAATGCTTGATTTCTATACTCATTGCCATAGCAAGGCAGTCCCCAACATTGCAAATGCAAATGCCAAAGGCTTATTGAGACAGTTGTTGACAGATTTACAGCAAACAAGAATATAGGAATTCATCCTTCTAAGATAAAATCTGTTATTCTTTTAAAGGTAAGGTGTTTTTATTTTCCTTCCTATATGTTCTTTTGCTAGCCCTTTTTTATTCGTTCAAATTATATATTGTATAGCTAATATGATTTTTATTGTTTCTGTATATATATCAAATGTTTTGGCTCGATCTGATAAGAAGACTTGTCTTGAATTTATAAATAATGGAGTTTACCATATCATGACGTGGCATTTATGTCAAAACACTGCATCTGTTGACCACTGGGTTGAATCTGGTCAAGAGAGCTGCAAGCTTTCATCAGCTTTGATGGTTGAACAATTACGTTTTTGGAGGGTTTGCATTCAGCATGGGTATTCGGTATCGTGTTTCTCGGATATTTTCCCTTCCTTGTGCCTGTAGTTGAATCCACCTACACTTGGAAAGCTTATAGAGAAGGTCTTCGTGAATTTGCTTCCCTCTCGGCGGAGACATACCTTCTTCTACAGGCTTTGGCTACAAGACTTCCAAACATCTTTTCACAAATGAGTCTAGGAAATCAAATCCAGGAACAGGTTGGCGATGACATGGAGATCTGGTCTTGGAGTCACGTTAGTCCAATGGTTGATTTAGCTGTGAAGTGGATACTTGTATTGGGTGATCTACACACATGTAATTTTTGGCAAAGTGGGGTTAAGAGTGGTAATGTTTTACAATATTCACATGTGAATTCATTGCTGTGGGTGTATTCTGCTGTAATGGGCATGCTTGCAGAAGTGCTCAAAAGAATTATTCCAGATAATAGCATCAATCAGATGGAAAATGATGGCAATATCCCGTGGCTTCCAGAGTTTGTTCCCAAAGTTGGACTTGAAATTATCAAAAGTAGGTTTCTGAGTTTCTCAGATACCATGGGTTCAAATTTTGGAACAAGTCTTGTTGGAGATGGTTCTTTCGTTGAAAAACTATGCTATTTGAGACAGATAACCGAATATGAAATATCATTAGCTTCTGTATGTTGCCTTCACGGATATTTCCAGACAATCTCTGCCATTGATAACTTGATCTAGCTGACCAAGAAAGAGGTAAAGAATTCCCAAGACTGTAGTCTTTCAAGAGAAGAGGAAATACTCAAGGATGGGATATTGAAAGGGTCTCTGGTTGAACTGAGAAGCCTGCAAGATATTTTTATGAAGTTGGTTGCTTCAGACTGGCATTTAGTGCAGTCTATTGAGACATTCGGCAGAGGCCTGCTCCTGGGGTAGGATTTGGCTGGGGTGCCTCTGGTGGAGGATTTTGGTCAACAGATGTTTTGTTGGCACAAGCAGATTCAAGGCTAACTGTTGATTTGCTTGAGACTTTTCTGATTTTGTCTATAAGTGATGTACCCAGAGACGAGGAAATATCTTCTGTTGTGCAAATTATTAATTCTTCCTTAGCCTTGACTTTAATAGCCGGGCCTAGAGAGAGAAATATTGTGGACAAGGCATTTAAACTTTTGGTCGATGTCTCCATTCTGAAGTATCTTGATCTCTGTATTCGGCATTTTCTTCGTCTTAATGGGAGAATTAAGCTGTTTGGCTGGGAATATAAAGAAGAGGATTACCTGCTCTTCAGTAAGATATTAATTTCTCATTTCAGCAATAGATGGCTGTCTGTAAAAAAGAAGCTGAAAAAAGCAGATAAACCACTTGAGAAAA
The DNA here is from genome assembly GCF_000414095.1 of Morus notabilis. Classification (NCBI taxonomy): domain Eukaryota; kingdom Viridiplantae; phylum Streptophyta; class Magnoliopsida; order Rosales; family Moraceae; genus Morus; species Morus notabilis. Next base: position 532,536 of record NW_010363634.1, on the reverse strand, counting down.
CTTATGGTTCTTTGGATACCATACATGAGGATGAGGACTGGGACGCATCAGATATTGTTCAAGACAGTACATCCTTGGTCGTAGAGTGGGCTCACCAAAGATTTACATTACTGTTCATTGGTTTCTGAGTCCAATTTCGACCCTTGGCAATAGCAAGCATGCTGGTCTTCGAAAATGTTCCAATTTAGAGTCTCTTATGCAGGACCCAGGTGATCTGCTTGAAGTTGCCAAAGGTGGTCTTTTTGTCCTCTTAGGTATCAAACGATGTCGAGTTTCCTCCCAAGTGACGTCCCTTCACCTGTTCAAAGCATTCCATTAGTTTGGAAACTGCATTCTTGATCTGTGATCTTGCTAATTGGAATGGATGTGATTGAGGACGAGAAGAGTAAGGATGTTTATGAAGCTTTGCAAGATCTATATGGTAATATTCTTGATAAGGAAAGGCATACAAGTGCCAAAATGACTTGCGAGAAGAATGTCAACCTGTCTTTGGAACCCAGAAATGAAAAGTATCTAGAGTTCTTGAGGTTTCAATCGGACATTCATGACAGTTACTCAACTTTTATTGAAACTCTTGTGGAGCAGTTTTCTGCTATATCTTATGGCGATTTAATATATGGCCGGCAAGTTGCTGTTTATTTACACTGATGTGTTGAAGCTCCTGTTCGGCTTGCTGCTTGGAAGGCACTGACTAATGCTCGTGTTCTTGAGCTTCTCCCGCCCTTGGAGTCTTGCTTCGGAGAAGCAGAAGGGTACCTTCAACCTATAGAGGTACGGAAGATAAAAATTAACCTCTACACAAATAATTTGTGAAATGTTTTATGCTGCGCCTCCTTTTGTCTTTTGCACATAAATCTATACATTTATTGCTTTCGACCTATTAATCTTGCTGAAATATTGTTTGATTATAAGAACAAATTATGCAGAACTGATAAAATAATTTTTTTTCTCAACTCTGCAGGATAATGCTGAGATTATAGAGGCCTATGTGAAATCCTGGACTTCTGGTGCTCTCGACAGGGCTGCAAGTCGAGGATCAATTGCGTATGTGCTGGTTCTCCACCACCTTTCACATTTTATCTTTCATTCCAGTACTGGTGATAAACTGCTTCTACGGAACAAGCTTGTGAGGTCACTTTTGAGAGACTTCTCCCTGAAGCAACACCATGAGGTATGTATACTTTTTGAAGACACTCTATGAAACTGGTATTAACGAACTGGTTGAACTATAACACCTCATAAGGTGAAGTGTGGCGCCTCCCGCCCTAGCAGCGGGTCGCCAACCTTAAACTACTACTATTAAGCCGAGTTATAGACTAATCTATTACTTGTTATTAGACTATCGCCTCTTTAATTTACGTTTCTGTACGAGTAAATTTTTTTTTCTTTAACCCTTGGGTTCTTAACATGTTCTTAGCATGTTCTTTTGTTATACAATAACTTATCCTTGCTAATACTTTAAGAAATCGGATATGGAACAAGTCCCCGAAACTTATCCTAACTTATTACAGTCTATTGTTCTTTACTAAGACAATGTAACATCTTTTCCTTAAAACTGAAACATATAAACTTGGTTCTATATTACATTACTCTGCAGCGGAATTTATTTTCTAAGCGAGCGTAGTAGAAATCACTCCCGTGTACCCATGACATTTCCGCCACCCTTGCCTCCGCCGGTCCATCAAGCAAAACCACTATATGGCTGGCTGCTTACCTTTGTTACCTGTACATGAGTAAACTGATGAGCTAACGCTCAGCAAGTATAAACATGCACACATCATAAACTAGAAAAGAATTACATTAAAAGTTATGATGCAAATATGCTCGTGTGAAACATGCTTTTTGTCTTTTTGTTCTTACTACTGTGGGCATGGGCCATTGCTTACTGTCTTGTTATTGTTGGCCTGGGCCCCTGTTTACTGTCTGGTCTGGTCGGAATCTCTACTCTTTGAGATTTCCTCCATTGGGAGGCCGACGACCCGTTAGTCTCTTTACATTACTGAACTTTGAGTTTTTCATTTCAAAGTGTTAAAAACTTTACTGAATGATATGCAACGTTTCTCTACGTGCATATGCTAACAGAAAATGCATAATACTACTTGCATACTTTAACTATGTATAAGGGTAGCCATATGTCGCTCTTTTGCAATCTAGGGCACTGAGCCCTCCAAGCACGTATAATCACATATAATCACATAGACTTAGGAACATAAGTAAATTCATAGTTCTAAGTCTAACTACATCTTATTCGAGTCCAGACAAACATATATGTCTATACTTACAAATAATCCGCTAGGATTCCCGCTTGCTAGAAGTTCTTTCTCGTTGTCTTGGCTCTCGTGCCAAAACCTGTTTCATGGAAATAGGTATAAATTTCCTATTCCAAATCACAATTCTTCATACTTAGATTTTTAAATCTAATTTCAAACTCGTTTTTGAACCCTTTTTCCCCTCTAGGCCGAATCCTAGTTTAAGAGGTAAATTACACATATTTGTGTATCTCGGTTTCTGAATCTTAATCTGTTCATTTCCGAGTTTTAAAACTGTTATTCATTCTCTAGAATCGAATTATTAACTCATTGCTTACTAACTAATTTTTAGGAAATTTTGGCAGAGTTTCGTCTTATTTTTCTCGTTTCCCGAGTTTTCAATAACTCGTTCTACTTCCGATTTCGGTACCTGGAGTTAAGATTTACATTCTTGAACACAGATTCTAACATAAAATTGAACAAAACATATGTTCTTTCTTAATCTAGGCTCACGGATTTTCAATAGAAATCCACCAAAACTTCCTTCAATCATCTTAATACTTACACCGTTAAACTCTTATTACAATGCTCTACAAAACCTCAGTTTTAATTTTCACTTTAACGGAAGTTTTTCTAAGATGGGTTACTATTGATCCAAATCAAGAAATCATAGAAGTCTCATGAAAAATCTGAAATCTTACCTCCAGTTGTTGAGGTTTTTCACTAGAACACCTTAGGTTACGTTTCTACCGGACTGAACGGAAGAAATCTCAATGAAAATGCTTGATTTTCCTTCCTCCGTCTCTCTCTAGAACCTCTCTTTTTTTTTCTTTCTTCGTAACTTCCTCACGTCTCTCTCTCTCTGTTTTTTTTTTTCCTTTGCTATACTTCACGTGAAGTATGTAATAACCTTTTCTTTTGTTTTTCCACGTGAGTCATCCTTCATGCCGTGAGTCATCCTTCACTTAAGCCTATGTAATGACAAATGGTTTTTTTTGCATGTGAGGTTCCACCTCACGGTAACTATCATTCACTTTTTTTTTTTTTTTTTACACGTACTTAGATAATCTAATATATATATATATATATATATGTATATATGTATATATATTATAACTTTGTTCAACCTACTTTTATTCTTTGCTATATCCAAGATACGTGCTAGCAAATGAGTAGGTTCTATACTCCTCAAATTTTTCTTGTCGAGACCTAACTCTCCGTTTCTCAAAACGAGTCTCTTTCCGGTACTAATAATTTCACAATCAATACAGGTTCTATACTAATTTTTTGGACTGTCGAGTACTCTGGATCAAACTTCCCATGTTCAACCCAATTCTTTTGGGTATCTCATTAGTCAATTTTTTTTTTCTGAAATTTTTATTTTAATCGATCCAGAATTGCCCAAAACCTTACCCTCGCGGCATTATTTTTTTTTAGCAGTTTTCCACTTTAACTGGCTCGGAAAAATTTTGTTTCAGGAATTTTTGTTATTTTTCTTACTTCTAATATTTCTACTCTTTTTCTAGCTGGTCATTTGGTCACAAACCAAATATTTTAGTTTTTCATAACTAAAATGTACCCGCTAAAATTTCTAACTTTTAACTACTATTTCACTTTCCATAACTGATATTTACGAATTTTCCTCGTAAGAACATTCGTATTATAACTTTACATATTTTGAGAAATTTTATCCTGTATATAAAGTTCCTTCATAATATTTTATTGATTACATCAAAATTCTACTGATTATTCCGAAAAGAATTTCGGTCAAATACCGGACTGTCCGGATTAGACCTAAATTTTTCTCGGTCATGAAGTGAACCGGTTAAGATGCCCACAGTTGAACAAATTAAAGCACCCCCTACACGGAATGAAATCTATTCTTTCGTGCGGAAATGGTTGAACTGTCAACTGTCAAATCATACTATCCATATAGATGATATAGAAAAGAAGTCACGGTGTCATACAGACAAAGGAGTGTCAATTTGGTATCTGAAATTCTCATGATATGACCTTTATCACTCTATAACTATTGTATGACAAATTACCTTCTATTTTCATATTGTTCCTGGGAAGTTATATCAGAGATGGAGATTTCTAATGTCGAACTCTTATAATTGCAGGCAATGCTTTTGAATCTAATTCAATATGAAGAGAAAGCATCATCTCAGACGATTAATTTGAAAGATGATTTGCAATTATACAGCAATATAAACAAAAGGCTTGATGTCTTAACTGAAGCTTGCGAACAAAATTCTTCTCTACTAAATGAGGTAAAGAAGCTAAAGTCCCTTGTACAGAATACAGTTTCGTGAGCTCATCAAAATTTTGTTTTGCATGGATGAGCTTTTTTGTAAACTTATGTGTCGGTTTCTTTTTCTTTCATTTCTATCTGATCACATGACTTCTGACTTTGAGGACAACCCAACGAAAAGTTTTCTGCTGATTAAAGGAAACACTTGTTGCAAAAAAATAGAAGAGTTAAAGGAAACACTTGTTGCATATTTCATTCTGTTGATTCAACCAAAAAAAAAAAAAGAAAGAAAAAGAAAAAGAAAGAGATTTCATGGAGGGTAGTAAAGCCCAGTAAATGTTCTTTGTACTTGGGCACTTCATTCCTTAATTCGGACAATGTTTGATGTGAGGGAGGATCCCCTAGCGGGAAAGACTTTATTGACTGATAAATAAAATCTTCTAGGTATTCCAACTTCCAAGTATAAAAAACGAGCCAGCAAAATGATATGTGATCTTGGCTTTGAAAGGCCACAATTCATGACCGTTTGAGTTTCTTTTGCGGCGTGTTGCTAATGACGTGTCACCAGATTGCAGTTTCTGGATTTATGCTTCCCTGTGTATCATAGTTCAGATGAATCTTTAGTGCATCTTTTTATTCATTGCTCTCTAGCTAGGTCCCTTGGGTTTGCAGGTCGGAAGGCAATAAGATGCGACTATGCATCTTAATTCGGGCTTTGAGCTAAGACAGAGTATTTTGCTCCCGCCTGATGCTTTAAAATTTTCATTTTGCCATAGATAAGACTTGGTCTTGTTGGTATGCAATATGGTAGGCAAGAAATAAAGTTGTGTTTGACGACTCAAATCCGGATACAAATAGCATGATCATTTCTCTCAAAGGTTCATTTGAGGAACACAAATCAGTTAAGTCATCTGTCGTTAAGTTAGCTCTGAGGCTAACTCGAACAAATTTTCAAGAAAGACGCGGAGCCTATAAAGATTAATGTCGATGCAGCCTTTAAAGAGAGTGTCGGAAATATAGGATGAGATAAGTTTAGTTATAGTTTATGCGTTATCAATAAGATTTAAATTCTAGAGTTTAAATTTTGTAGTATAAGATAAGGATTGTTAAAGATAGGATTTAGAGTTTATCTAGAAGAAGATTAGATTCTCAATCTCTTCAATATAACAATTGTATTTTTCCGGTTAGGTGAAGATCTAAATAAAATTAAATATTTTCCCCCAAAATCCTACATGGTATCAAAGCTTAGGCTCTTAACCTAATCTTCCAATCGCAAAAACTACCATGGCCGGCGCCAATAGAAGTTCCTCTTCCACGAGAGATGACGCAGAGAGTTCGCAAGACAATTCAGCCACAGTCCAAAGCAGTGATGATGAGGTTTCCCTCATAAATCTCCCATCTAATACGTTGCAATTGACGACACACAAATTAAATAGGAAGAATTACTTGTCTTGGGCTCAAACTGTGAAGCTTTTAATCGATGGAAAAGGGAAGTTAGGGTTCCTGACAGGCGAGGCAAAGAAACCAGGGGAGAAAGACCCAAAGTTGAAGACATGGAGATCCGAAAACTCCATGGTTACCGCATGGCTTATCAATTCCATGGATTACTCGATTGGAAAGCCATTCTTATTCCTTCCAACCGCCAAAGCAGTTTAGGATGCCATACGAGAGACCTATTCCGACTTAGAAAATTCATCTCAAATATTTGAGATAAAATCAAGACTATGGCAGGCAAGACAAGGGGATAGAGAGGTCATGGTTTATTGCAACGAGATGGTGAACCTTTGGCAGGAATTGGACTTACGCTACGAGGAAGAATGGGACTGCACCAATGATAGCGTGCACTGTATGAAGAGGTGGAGAATGACAGAGTGTTTGTCTTTTTGGCCGGACTCAACAGGGAATTAGATGAGGTGAGAGGTCGGATTCTAGGAAGGAAACCACTTCCATCCATCCAAGAGGTGTTCTCTGAAGTGAGAAGGGAAAAAAAGCGAAGGAGTGTGATGATGAAGAAAGAAGAAGCAAGAGGAGTAACAGAGGCCAAAACCTTTGCCTTGGTTTCTCGGGGGGCTGACTTGGACGGAGACAGGAGAAACACAAAGAAGAATGATAGGCCATGATGTGATCACTGTAAGAAACCTTGGCATACACGGGAAACATGTTGGAAATTACATGGGAAGCCACCGAACTGGAAAAAAAGAATGAAGGGGGTGGCCGAGCATTTCAAGTTTCAAATGATGACCAAGGGCAGCAAGTCTCAACAGAAAGCTCTCCATTCACAAAGGAACAGACATACCACTTGTTGAAAATCATCCAATCCTCACAATTCTCTGTAAATTCCTCAAATCCATCATGCTCTCTAGCCCATAAAGGTAACTACCTCACTGCCCTTGTTAGTGTCGATTCCGATATAAATTGCTCGTGGATCAAAGATTCCGGTGCAACTGATCACATGACAGGATCATCAAAATTGTTCTCTTCATATAGTCCATGTGCAGGAAATCAAAAAATTAAAATAGCGGATGGATCCCTTTCAACCATAGTTGGGAAAGGTTTTATCTCTCCATTCATCACTCTTCAAAATGTTCTTCATGTTCCCAATTTGTCATGTAATTCTCTTGTCTGTCAGTAAACTAACTCGAGACTTAAACTGTCAAATTCACTTTTCCACATCTTCTTGTAAGTTTTAGAATTTGAACTTGGGGAAGACGATTAGCAATGCTAGACAAAGTGAAGGACTCTATTTCTTTGAAGATGGATCAAGCTCGGGAAGACAAGCTCAAAATATTTGTTTTAAGTCTATTTCTGTTTCTAGCAATAAAAAAGTCATGTTATGGCATTTTAGGTTAGGACATCTAAATTTTCAATATCTTAAATTTGTGTTTCCTACATTGTTCATCAATAAAAGTCCATCTTCATTTCAGTGTGAGATTTGTGAATTGTCAAAACATCACTGGGCTTCCTTTCCTCCACAACCCTATAAGGGCTCAAAACCATTCACAGTTATCCATAGTGATGTTTGGGGACCTTCTAAGGTTAGCACTTTCTCTCACAAAGATGGTTTATCACCTTCATAGATGATCACACACGGGTAATTTGGGTGTTTCTATTAAAAGAAAAGTCTGAAGTAGAAGAAGTTTTCAGAAACTTTTACAACATGGTTCAAACACAATTTAAAACTAAAATTCAGGTTTTCCGAAGTGATAATGGGAAAGAATATTTTAATAAAATCTTGGGTAAATTTTTCTTAGAAAAAGGGATTGTACACCAAAGTTCTTGCAATGACACCCCTCAACAAAATGGGGTGGCGGAAAGAAAAAAATTGAGGTTGCTAGGTCACTACTTTTTACGAAAAATGTTCCAAAATACTTGTGGGGTGAAGCAATCCTTACTGCCGTGTTCCTAATTAATAGAATGCCCACAAGAGTTTTGAAATTTCAAACACCATTGAACTGTTTTAAGCAAAAATTTTCCACATCACGGCTTGTCGCTGATATTCCACTTAAGGTATTTGGTTGTGTTGCATTCGTTCATGTGCACAATCATAATGGGGGGAAATTGGATCCTAGGGCAAAAAAATGTGTTTTTATTGGTTACTCACCAACACAAAAAGGGTACAAATATTTTGACCCAATTTCAAAAAAGGTTTTTGTAACTATGGATGTGACATTCTTTGAAACACAGAAATATTTTTGTAAGAATCATCTTCAAGGGGAGAGTGATAGTGAAGATGCGAGGTTAGAAGCTGAACTTGATCTACTTGACCCTCCTGCTGTGCTTGATCCTGCTATTGTTGAATATCCTGCTGAAGCTGCTACTGTCGAATATGACAAGAACCATGATCCTGTCGAGAATGACCCCTTTGAACCAGTAAGGAAGTCTCAAACCATCTAAATATGAATCCTATGTCTTTAGAATCAAATCCAAATCCACATCTAGAAAATGATATTTTAGAAATTGGGAATGATGGAGGACCTCCTCCAATGCCATTAGATGACCGGTTAGGAATAGAGATGTGTGAAAAACTAAGTGGAAAAATTCAAGAGCTCCGTGTCTACTGAAGGAGAAAACCGATTCAAGGAAAGAGAGTTCCTCCTTTGTAGCATTGCCATGAATCCAACTTGGGAACGGATCTAGAGTCCCCTTCAGGTACATCTCTGTCTCAATCAAAATCTTTGGAGTCTAGTGTCCAAGCTAAGTCTATTAATAACTTGGATGTTCCTATTGCTCATCGTAAGGGGGTTAGATCTTGTACACAACACCCCCTGTCCAACTTTGTGTCCTATGAAAAATTATCACCTTCTCTTCGTGCTTTTACCTCACAATTGTATAATGTAGAAATTCCTAGAATGGTGCAGGAGGTTCTAAATGTTCCTGAATGGAAGGAGACTATTCTAGGAGAGATGAGGGCTCTAGAAAAAAATGAAACTTGGGAAGTTGTGGACCTACCGGTGGGAAAGGCAACTGTTGGCTGTAAATGGGTCTTTACAGTCAAATACAATGCAGATGGCACACTGGAAAGGTACAAGGCCCGGTTGGTAGCTAAGGGTTTCACACAGACATATGGGATAGACTACTCAGAGACATTTACACCTGTCACAAAACTTAATACAGTTCGAGTTCTTTTGTCTATTGCTTTGAATTTAGACTAGCCACTACAACAACTGGATGTGAAGAATGCATTTCTGAACAGGGATCTGGAAGAAGAAGTTTATATGGATTCCCCTCCCGATTTTGATAAAAAGTTTTGTTCTAAAGTGTGCAGATTGAAAAAACCACTCTATGGATTCAAGCAATCACCAAGGGCTTGGTTTGAAAAGTTTACTCAGTGTGTGAAAAGACATGGATACACTCAGGTGCATACATACCACACTCTATTTATGAAGTTCTCAACCGGACGGAAAGTTGCAGTTCTGATTGCCTATGTGGATAATATCATCCTCACTGGAGATGACTTGGCAGAGATGGAGAGGTTGAAACAGTGCTTAACTTCTGAGTTTGAGATTAAAGACTTGGGACAATTGAGATACTTCCTTGGCATGGAAATCGCAAGATCCAAAAAAGGCATAGCTGTCTCTCAACGAAAGTATGTTCTTGATCTCCTGAAAGAGACTGGGATGAGTGGTTGCATACCAGTAGAAACACCAATGGAGCCGAACCTAAAGCTTGGAGAAAGAGAAAAAGGAACACTGGTGGACATAGTAAGATACCAGAAGCTGGTCGAGAAACTGATATATCTGTCACATACTCGCCCAGACATTGCATTTGCTGTCAGTGTCGTGAGTCAATTTATGCACTCTCCATATGAAGAACATCTTGAGGCAGTCCACCGAATCTTGAGATATCTGAAGAGTACCCCCGGGAAAGGATTGTTCTTAAAGAAAAATGAACAGCGAGGTATTGAAGTCCACCGATGCTGATTGGGCTGGATCTATTACAGATAGAAGATCTACATCTGGGTACTATACATTTGTCTGGGGTAACTTAGTTACGTGGAGAAGCAATAAGCAAAGTGTTGTGGCAAGGAGTAGTGCTGAGGCTAAGTTCAGATCAATGGCTCATGGAATATGTGAAGTTCTGTGGTTGAAGCGGATTCTTGAAGAATTAAGGAGGCCGATTGAGAGTCCAATGAAACTTTATTGCGACAACAAAGTTGCCATTAGCATTGCTCATAACCCCATACAACATGATCGAACAGATTGACAGACATTTCATTAAAGAGAAACTTGAAGCATGAATCATCTGCTTGCCGTTTGTTCCAACTACACAGCAGATAGCTGATATCTTGACTAAGGGGCTTCTACGGTCTCATTTTAAATTTTTGACAAGCAAGTTGGGTATGATAAATATCTATGCTCCAATTTGAGGGAGAGTGTCAAAAATATAGGATTAGATAGGTTTAGTTATGGTTTATGCGTTATTAATAAGATTTAAATTCTATAGTTTAAATTTTATAGTATAGGATAAGGATTGTTAAAGATAGGATTTAGAGTTTGTCTAGAAGAAGATTAGATTATCAATCTCTTTTATATAACTATTATATTTTTCTGATTATGTGAAGATAAATAAGATTAAATATTTTCTCCCAAAATCCTACAGAGTATCTGCCAGTCTTATATCTCGAGATTCCTTTGGATCTCCTCTAATCATCTGAGGAGCATTACAAGTAGCTGTTTCGAGTAAAATTTGAAGGGGATTGTAAAGCTGCTGGTCAAATGGGAACGTTTCTCCCACACGGCAGCTCACTCCCTTCTTTTCTTTCTGTTTTAGATCTTATAAAGATAAAGAAATTCCACTCAGTAGTTTTTGCTTGGATTTATTCTTTATGCACCCCCTTTGTGGGCCTTTGGTTACGAGACGGTGAGTAATTTATTCCCGTTTCTTGCAAGAGAGAGAGTGCAAAGTCCCACATTGATAGCGTGCAAAGCTCCACATTGATATTGTGCAAAGCTTTTACGCTATTATAAAAGGATATCTCAAGCTTTTGACGAAACATGTTTGCGCTTGGGGGCAATGATGTAGCCAGAGAGGGGCGTTAACTTCAAGTTCAAATTTTAACTTTTATATAGTCCTCCCACTTTATATATATTTACACATTCTGGTAGTGGGTTATTTTTTTGGGAAGGAATTTTGTAGTGGTTTTGTTCTTTAAGAAATAACTTTTGTATGGACGTTTGGTTCATGAATTCAGAATCATGAATCAGAACTATTATCGTTTGGTGTATTTTTGATGAGAGAAAAACACTATAGAGAACTATGAATCATGATTCAGAATCAGAGACGAATACAGAAAACAAACATAAAAAAAAAAAAATCTCTTCCTCCTAATGCATTATTACGTATTTTGCAAACGCCGGTTTATCGTGTTTCATGCTTTTTAAAATAATGCAAGTCCAATAAATTTTGACATGATTCTTGTGGCAATTCAATCACAAACCTCGTAAATGCCATTATTTTGTTAATTTATATCAACTCGAAATATATCACTGGTGACTAGGCTAGGAAAAAAGAAGCTCAATAAGTTTCTATATAAAAGAAATAGATAAAAGATATAGGCTAGGAAAAAAACGCTCAAATCACAAACCTTGCAAATGCCATTATTTTGTTATTTTTTTTAACATTCTTTATTGAAATATTTTTTAAAATGTTTGATAATTAGTTTTGATTTGTGTTTTTTTTTTTAAATAATGTGAAAAAAAATATATTTGGAGATAGAGTTTGGGGGTCTAAATTGAGATATTTATGAGTATCATTAAAGCCCTAAGTACATTGAATATTTACGAGTATCATTCATTCAAGCAAAAATCTTTCCCCTAGACACATTAACCTCGATTCTATAGGCTAATCCTCGACCTTGACCACCATTAACACTCTGAAGGCTGAATCAAACATTATAGGACCAAAATGCAAATCTACGAACCAATTCAAGATTAGTGGGTGGACAGTGACGACAATTGAGAGCCAAACTAAATAAACAAAGTAAAGATTGACTGTCTGGTGGAGTCATCACCCTATCAGTTATCACTCCACTAGAAAACAATGACAAATACCTTTTTTTTCTTTCTTCAAAATCTCAAATTTTTTTTTCGTACCTTTACTTGCAAAAAGTCAATAAGTTGCTCTCAAAAGTGTGAAGAGTTCTACTAAAAAAAACAAATTGCACTTATAATGTTTTGAGGGAAAAAAAAAGTCTCCCGTGAGAATTTCTAGAAGGGCTCCCTAAGGGCTATAGCCTTCTTACTATAAGTTTCTTCTACATTTTTCTACCTCAGGATGGTTCAACAATATCACGTGCTTTTAAAAAAAGGATCTGCTAAAAAAATAAATTGCGTTTTTGATATTTTCAAATGAACTTTCTCCATGTTCTATTCTTTTTGAAATATCGGAGTTTTCTACTTTTCAGTTGTCAGATTTATATAAAAATTTATCTATTTTGTATATTTTTTTTAATCTGGTGTGATTTTAACTAGATCTAACGGCTAAAAAAATAGAGAACACCGATAATAAAAAAAAAACATCAGACAAACTCCTGTTTTCAAAAGACAAAGTCACCCTTGAGAATTTCTAGAAGGGCTCTCTAAGGAAGAAAGCCCTGCAATTCGTATACGTTTCTTCTACTTTGGTTCAACTTGTTAATATTGTAGAATTTTTCTACCTTGAGGTGGTTACAATATGCTTTTATGATGTTAAGTGAATAAGTTGCAAAAAGTCTTAAGTTGCTCTTAAAAAAAGGTAGGAGTTCTACTAAAAAAATAAGGTAATTCCCTCTGATAGGCTAGGCTTGTCAGCCAGGGGTGGAGCTATTTTTAATGTTAAATTTTTATTCTTAAAAGTCTTATGATATTTTTATTTGTCCCTTTCAAAATTTAATACTTTCATATATGCTCTCATTGAATCTTACGTTATTTAATCTTTATTCTTATATATATATGTACTTGGTAGTTATTGAAAAATATTGTCATTCAAATTTTTATACTTCTTATGTTTTTTTATTGTAAAAATATTAAAAATATGCCCCAATTGAAGTAAAATACTCGCTCCGTCACTACTTGTCAGTAGTGTTAATTTCTAACCGTTAAATTAAGTCAAAATCACATTAAATTAAAAAAATATTCATAACATCAGACAGTTTTAAATATAGATTTATAATTGAAAATAAAATATTACAAATAATTTATATTTTTCTGGTCCTCTAAGAAGCTCCCAAAAAATAAATTGCATTTACAATGTTTTTAAAACAAAAGTCAATAACTTGCTCCGTAAATTAGTCAGCAAAGAGGAAGGACTTTTCATTAGCTAAAAAAAAGAAAAAGAGAGAGAGGGAGTTCTACTAGAAAAAATTAAGTAAAATGCTACAATAATGCAAACACCTTTTTCATATGGATACGCAATGGTTCAGATTTCTTGGATTACTTGTGGACCTTATCTTTGTTTTTTTTTTTAACCAGCCTTGAACTAGAGATGCAACAATGGGCCGGGGCCCGTGGGCCAGCCCAAGCCCATCCTGATATAGTGACGGGCTGGGCCGGCACGGCCCAGCCCATAAATATTGGTGGGTTGGGCTGGGCCAACATATATCGGCCCATGGGCCGTCCCGGCACGGTCCATAGAAAATCATGGGACGACCCTGCACGGCCCATGGAAAATCATGGACCAGGCTAGGCTGGGCCAGCCCGTCTAGGCCCACAATGGGCCGGCCCAGCCTGACCCGTCTAAGCCCATAATGGGCCGGCCCAGCCCATCTAGGCCCATAATATTTTCATGTTTTTTTTTTCTTTTTTTTTAGTAATTTTGTCAACATCTTATGTATAATTATCCCGATTGTACTCTTTTTTCCTTACCAAGGCTTTGTCCCACTAGGTTTTCCTTATAAAGGTTTTTATTTAATGAGGTAATCGTAAATAAAATATCAGTTTTCATATTTTTATTGACTATTCAAACTTATATATTTGTTAACTTGTTTAAAAAATAAAAAAATTAAAAATTAAAAATTACATGCTTAGATGGGTTGGCCCATCTAAACCCATGATGGGCCAAGATGGGCCTTGAGTGGGCTAGCCCATTCAAGGCCCATGGCACGGCCCATCTTGGCCCGCGACATGGCCTAGCCTGGCCCGCGGCATGACTTAGCTTGGCCCACGTAAAATTGGCCCGTGGTGTGAGCTGGGCTGATGTCATTCTTATACGGGCCGGGCAGCCCGGCCCACTCAAATTATGGGCTGGGCCGGCTCGGCCCGCGGCCCGTGTGGGCCTAAGGAGAATGGGCCGGGCCGAACCGGCCCATTCTTGCATCTCTACCTTGAACTGATGCTTTGAAGTGAAAAAAAAAACCCAGATCCTTTTCCCAATCTCCAGCGTCAATTGATTCAATTGTTAGAGACAATCGTAAAAAGCTTGAAGGTCGCCGAAGATCTTGTGTGACTAGTAGTTGGACATTTAAATAAAAAATCCTTTCCCTTTCCTCTATCGAAGAACAAACTTTTTTTTTCTTTTGATTTAAAAGCTTTTGCTTGATTACCTTTCCGCTGTCGGAGATTTTTTTTTTTTGGGGTTTAAAAGCTTAGTTGAAAAAAAAAGAACGAAAAAGAGATTGTGTATGAATGTTTGTTTACTGTATTCGTCCTTGATTCTGAATCATGATTCATGATTTTTTACAGTGTTTTTCTTTCACAAAAAATACATATAAAACGAGAATGATTCTGAATCATAATTCTAAATCTATGAATTAAACGTCTACTGCATATATAAGAGCTCATGCCAGCGGGAGAAGAGATAACATTGCCGCCGTGAGAAGTGGGTTTGTGCCACCGTTCATGCTGTCATTGGATGATTTTTAGTTAAATTTAATTCATTTTTAAGGTTTAAAATTCACAAATTGTGAAGATATTACTAGTGTTGTTGACTATTAATTTATTTAACAATTTAGATTTAAATAAAATATGCGGCAATTCAAAAATTAAACTTTAAGGTATAAATAAAATGTTTTTAAAAATTTTATATAAATATCATAACAAAAATGTTGAACCCATCCCACGTGTATGAGGAGTTTAGTAATGCTCATATCCTAAATAGAAAAATTTAGGGAGACTATTTTTATTTTTATTTTTTGAACTTGGCGTGGAAGGTTCGAACTCTTATCTTTATTACGGAGTTAGGTGTCGAATTACCTTTAGGCTGTCTGCAACTATGAGACACTTTAAAAGAAAGAAAAAAATTAAAAATATCGCTTAAGATGGTAAAAAATATTATTTATATGACTTTATTAAAAAATAAACAAGTGTTATTCAATTAATAAGAATAAAATAAAAAATTATAATGATAATTAATTATTTAGAATAATATAAATAATAAACTTGAAAAAAAAATTATTAAATTTAAAATTTTCTGCACAAATTAAAGGGGCCAATTTTGATTACGGTAGCGCAGGCAGTGGGCCTAAAAGAAATTGTGGCTCCGTGTAAAGTAGGATTCTTTAATGGAAAATAGTAGGAAATAGGCCGATATGAAAAGTTTAAGAAAGTATATAGGCCAATTTGTAGTTATAGAAATTAATAGATCATAACTTGTTAAGTTATAGTTCATAATCAGATAAGTTATAGACAAACTTGTCAAGTTATGGTTCATAGCCAGACAAGTTATGGACAAAAACCGGAAATAACTTGTCAAGTTATGATTCATAACCAGACAAGTTATAGATGAAAACAGTAATTTAACATATTTATTAACTTATGTAAACTATTGACCTATTAATTTTAATTCATCTTAAATCTT
Organism: Morus notabilis; assembly: GCF_000414095.1. Taxonomy (NCBI): domain Eukaryota; kingdom Viridiplantae; phylum Streptophyta; class Magnoliopsida; order Rosales; family Moraceae; genus Morus; species Morus notabilis. Next base: position 516,762 of record NW_010363634.1, on the reverse strand, counting down.
GACATATTTTTCTCTTTCTCCCTTCTTTAATATAACTTGGTAACTTGGACTTTTAGTGTATATACAGCTATATAAACTATCATATAGCACAGCTTGCTACGCAGATCCTTAACAATATTCAATAGACGTAAAAACTAAAAAGAGACATGGAAGAAACACAAAGAGATCACTTAACATGGGGACTATTAGAGGAAGAAAGAGAAGAAGAAAAGCAAAAAAAATTCGATATGTCGAAATACTATTTTGGCGGGGATGTAGAAATGGCTGTGGTGAAATGTGCTATTGATCTTGGCATGGCTGACGCCATAGCAAACCATGGACGTCCCATGACACTTCTAGAGCTGTCATCAGCCCTAGATTGTGATCTCCAAAACCTTCACCGCGTCATGAGGTTTTTAGTCAACCATGGAATATTCAAAGAGATCATCATCCGAAACGAAGACACCGTCCCAACTGCATATTACGCGCAAACACACAGCTCTCGCCGGTTAATGAGAACCGGAGAGAACAGCATGGCGGCGTTTATTCTGATGCAGAGCAGCCCACCTGCGAAGGCGGCATGGCACTGTCTGAGCGCATGTGTCAAGGGGAAAGCTACCTCGGCTTTTGAGGTGGTGCACGGCGAGGACGTATGGAAACACGCTGAGGCAAACCCGGCCCAAAGCCAGCTCATCAATGAGGCCATGGCTTGTTTAGCTAGGGTGATAGTATCGGCGATCATTGATGGTTGTTTGGACATGTTTGAAGGGGTTGAAACCCTCGTCGACGTCGGCGGAGGCACCGGGACGATCATGCGTAGGTTGGTTAAGGCCTGTCCTTGGATTAGTAAGGGCATTACCTTTGATCTTCCTCATGTTGTATCTCTTGCTGAACAGTGTGAAGGGATCGAGTATGTTGGAGGTGACATGTTTGAATTTATTCCTAAGGCTGATGCTGTATTACTCGTGGTACGTAAATCTAACCCCGTTCATTTAACCGATTCGAGTTTTGTTATAGTAAAAAGCTTTTAGAAACAATCACATCTAACTTTTTTAGTACAGTAAAAAACTCTCATATAAAGTCACATCTCAACTTGAATTAAAAACTCGAATAAGCGAATTAAACGGGCCCCTAATTACCTATCTACACCTGCACAAGTCCGAACTTTTACACCTATATTTTTTTTTCACCAACTATATGATAGTCAATTGTTATAGGGTAATTTTTAAAAATACCTATTGAAATGGAGCTCCTTTTTATTTTTACTCCTTAATATTAACTCATATATTTCTAACTTTTAGACTATAACTAATTAATAACATGAGTAATAATCAATATTAATTATTCAATCAGTCTAAAATTGTCGTGTAATTAAAAGGGTGTATGGATTTGTGCTTGTGGCCTACATAATTAATTGTGAGTACTAACATTAAGTAACAGTGAAAGATCCATTATGACTAGTTAGAAACCAATAGCCACACGTTTATATATTCCACCAGACAATATTGTAAACAACTTTATTTTTATAGAAAAGCATACCTTATCCGGTGAAAAACGTTGATTGGAAAAAGTCAATCAATCAATAAATAAAATAAGTTGGTATATATAAAGTTAGATGTTTAGTAATACTCCAAGCTAGTGTGAGATCGTCAAGATTGAATATATATATATATATATATATATATATCTGATATATATTCAGATACGATAACTGCATAGTCATGATCTTTACCCCAAGTATGTTTTAATTTTTTTTTTCATTTAATTTGTTTTCTTTTGGTGTGGATATGAAATAGGCGGTTCTTCATGACTGGGGAGACGATGAGTGTATCCGCATCCTGAAAAAGTGTAGGAAAGCCATTCCAAAGGACAAAGGGAAGGTGATAATAGTAGAAGTTGTGATTGGTAATAAAGAGCAACAGAAAGAAGACAACAAGCTAAATGATGTCGGATTGGTTCTAGATATGGCGATGATGGCTCTTACTCACAAAGGCAAAGAGAGGACCTTGGATGAATGGGCATATGTTCTTCGCGAGGCTGGTTTTAGCCGACACACTGTGAGGTCCATTGCAGCTATTCAATCTGTCATCGAGGCTTTTCCAGCTTGAATATGATCTGCGGAAAACAAGTTTGGAAGTGAAAAAAATAATATTCTAGCGCGTTGTTTCAGTTTGTAATGTCGTTTTCGTTATTGTACGAGTCCGTATTTAGGTTATCCAATTGTTGTCTTTCCGTGTTTTGATATATTAATAAGTGTATCACCAATATTGGTGCATGGTTGTTAAGTTTGAAGTTGAAGCTTTGCTTATTTGGATTCGAGCAAAATGTCTAATGCTGTGTTTCGAAGCGAGTGAGAAAGAGTATAAATTATACTGTAATAAAATGGACACCGAGTGATTTATTTAGTTTTTTTTTTTTTTTTTCCCTCCAGTTTTAAGCTCATTAAAAATACAGCTTATTAAAACTACGGGCACGGAAATATGGCCCCTTCATGAAAAGCTTGTTAGCGTTGCTAAAAACTTAAAAAATCACTCGAAAACAATTATTTAAAAGTACAAATGAACATGAAAATATTGATATCTATGGAAATAATAAGAATCTAGATCTATAGAAATACGGATAGAAGGAAATGGTACTTTTAAAAAAAAAAAGAAAATGATTCAAATAGGTAATGGTAGATGCCCAATACATTTATTAATTGATGCATTAATACTTTCAATTGAGAAAAATCATATTATTATGAGAACATAAAAATTCGTTTGTCTAAAATTTCTGTGGCTTCCATGAATATTATACATAGTTTTTCAAATTTTGTATTAATTATTCTGCCTTTTCATCAGGCCCTTTTTTAATAACTAGTCCCTAGAGGGCATAAATCTTAATTTTTATCATTTACTCTTGATTAATACTCTTTTGATTAATATATTTATTTGACTAAAAATGATATTGAGTAAAGAGTAAAAAATACCATACCAAGTATTTTAAGGGGTAGTTTTGTTTCCTTTTTCCAACCACTAATGATATTTATATAATATTGCTCGAGTTTTCTATTCTAGTGTCGGGTAGTAATTATTACCCCAATGAATTAGATTGTATTTCCTAATTTACAGATTTCATCAAACTATTTTTGCATTGGTTTTCAAATCTGATCAGTTCCTATCGTTCAGTTCAAATTTGCTCTTTTTTTCGTTCTCTCCATGATAGTGTTGGTTGCTCCACTTTTGATTGAGTGGAGGTCCTGGAGGAAATTAAACGACAGTAGTTTATGCAATCGGGAATCTCTAGAGAAATGCACCTTACAAGAGGAGCATTACATTTATGCATTTTCTTCCACACTATAAGATTTTTGCTTTTATTTTTTTATCGGCCATTATAACAGATTAAAGCATTGTTGTTTTGATGATAACAAACTTTTGAGTGAGAATCTCTAATCAAGAGAAATGCTAGCACAATTTTTATGTCACATTTTTTGTTACTCTCTACATTTACTGTTTGACACATAGACTCCACGAATATGTAATTGTTGGTTTCTCAAACCGGATTTAAAAAAAAAAATTGTGCAGAAGCGTGGTATCGATCGAATCACATAAATCAAAATTTAATGTGATCATTATTTCATGTTAATTTAACTACAAAGATATTAATGAGAAGAATAAGAATTTTACCGTCGCTCGATTAAGACGTAAATCTTGAACTCCTCCAACACCGTCTTAAGCTCTTAAATTCTAAGAACACCACGGTTCTTTCTCAACGTATCTCCGGATTAACGTGAACTCAAACGTGTGGGCGTTCTAATGGGTTTCTCAACACATGAGATGGATGAATAGGGAAGCCACCGATAGTTATTACTCACTTTTCTCAAAAGTATGTGATGGCACTCAAGAATTTTTTTTTGGTTTTTCTTTTGTTCTCCCGTTTTTTCTTTTTCCTTTCTCTGGAAAAAAGCTTTTGTTTCTCTCTGTGTGGCAAAAAAACTACGAGAACTAATTTCTCTTCTTATTAGTTAATGTGCAGCTGCACATTCCCTTTTTTCTCATGGAAAGGAAACATGCAACAACACATTTCCTCCCACTTCTCATTTTTTTTTGTTGAGGAAACGTGCACATGCACGTTTCCTTTCTTATATATATATATATATATTAACGAGGGAAGGGAGAAGGAAATGTGGAGAAAAGAATTCTCTCTAAATTCATCCACTTAATTTAAAACAATTTTAAATTAATTTTAATATTAATTAATCAAATTAATTAATATATGTGTATTTAGAATTCTCAATTCTATATTAATAATCATAACCTAATATGATATATTCAGTTCACATTAATCTTATGGAGCCATTAAGAGGAACTATGGACATTATAATTTTAAACTCCAATAATTTTGACAAATTACTCCACTATAAATTTGGAATTGCACTCTTAAAATAATAAAAATAATTATGTTCACGGAATTTGTGTTGTCTATTGATATAGTCACTACATACGAATTAATCCTCCATAAACGGTTCATAATTAAAGCTAGGTATTTTCCGTTAACCTCTTTAATTATATTTTTCTCTATAAGTACCATTGATCCTTTAATGAATAATATATTTTATGATCCAATCATAAAATTGAGCGCTCTTATTATTCAAGTCCTGAATTAACACTTATGGGAACCATCCATCTACTTCATTATGACGGAATGGATTTCATCTTGTAAATTAATATTCCTGGCTATTTATTTTACTATGCTCCCAATATACCAAGACTTTGACACTATTCACATATGTCATTATTCAATATGCCAAAGAACATAATATCATAAATATGAGTTTATTAATTACTCAGAATTAAGATTAATTCATATATGACCATCATTGATTAATATTGAATACTCTATTTAATAACAGAATTTATTAGAGATTCATAATTAATCGTGTTCCGATCCTATGTAATCATATTACATAAAATGCTTTCATTCCAATAATCTCATTATTAACAATCTAGGATAAGATTGTTTCATTCAGAATGTAATGAACCGCATTAGTACTTTTAAATGAAAGATCCCAACTTTAATTTATAATTACGGACAAGTTTAGATTATTTTATTTCAAACATTATCCTCTGCATATAACAATTATATACAATGTTTAAAGTTACATCAAAAAATAATCTAGGGATTTTGATATTTATAAAACATCACATGTATGCAAAATAATATTGAAAAAATTCCTCATTTCATTGATAATCAGCAAAATATTTACATCTTATTTGATTTATGGGCATATATCCCAACAATCTCCGACTTGTCCTAAAGCAAATGAGGCATGTCTCTAAGTCCCATACTTTCAAGATGTCTCTTAAAAGTCCCAGCTGGTAATGTTTTGGTAAACGGATCAGCTATGTTGTTCGCGGATGCGATCTTTTCAACTGAAACGTCTCCTCTAGAAACAATCTCTTTAACCAGGTGGAATTTTTGCTCTATATGCTTTCATTTGCGGTGGTTCCTGGGCTCCTTGGCAGTGGCCACTGCTCCACCATTGTCACAATAAAGTATGATAGGCTCATGCATATTTGGAACAACTTCCAATTCCTTCAGAAATTCACGAAGCCAGACAGCTTCCTTAGCTGCTTCACAAGCTGTTACATACTTAGCCTCCATGGTTGAGTCAGCAATACAAGATTGCTTGATACTCCTCCATATGATGGCTCCATTTTCCAAAGTGAACACTGCCCCCAAGGTGGACTTGCGAGAGTCCCTATCTGACTGAAAATCAGAATCAATATATCCAATAGGAATCAAATCCCTACCAGAGTATACAAGCATATGGTTTCTCGTCCTCCTTAAATATTTGAGTATGTGTTTGACTGCAACCCAATGATCTAATCTTGGGTTTGACTGGTATCTGCCAACCAACCCTACAACATAGCATATGTTAAGTCTAGTACATAGCATTGCATACATCAGGCTTCCAACTGCCGATGCATAGGGAACTCGTCTCATATCCTCTTCCTCTTGAGGTGTCTTTGGACACTGCTCCTTGGAGAGATAAACTCCATGTCGAGAAGGTAAATTTCTTTTCTTGGAGTTTTGCATCGAAAACCTGACAAGCACCTTGTCAATATACGATGCCTGAGACAATGCCAAAAGGCTATTCTTACGACCCCGGATAATTTGGATCCCAAGAATGTAGTTGGCTTCTCCTAAATCTTTAATTTGGAGTTGGCTGGCTAGCCAATTCTTTACTTTGGATAACGATTCTACATCATTCCCAATGAGCAGAATGTCATCTATGTAAAGAACCAAGAAGACCACTTTATCTCCTTGAATTTGCTTGTAGACACAAGGTTCACTAAGATTTTGTTCAAAGCCATAAGATTTTATAGTTTCGTTAAATTTGATGTTCCAAGATCTAGATGCTTGCTTTAGTCCATAAATGGACCTCTGCAATTTACAGACTTTCTGCTCTTGGCCTTCTACCACGAAACCCTATTGTTAGACCATATGAATGGTCTCTTCAAGATGGCCGTTCAGAAATGCCGTCTTGACATCCATTTGTCATATCTCATAGTCATAATGAGCAGCAATGGATAAGAGTATGCAGATGGAATTTAGCATGGCTACAGGGAAAAAAGTATCCTCATAGTCTACTCCTTCCTTTTGGGTAAAACTCTTTGCAACCAATCTTGCTTTGAACGTTTCAACTTTTCCATCAGCTCTTCTCTTTCTCTTATAGATCCATTTGCAACTAATAGGCTTAACGCCTTTTGGTAGGTCTATAAGCTCCCAGACATAATTGGAGTACATAGACTCTATTTCAAGTTTCATGGCTTCTTACCATTTTTCTCGATCAATATCATCCATTGCCATCCTGTATGACAATGGATCCTCTTCACTGCCATCGGTGACTGCAACATTTGCTTCTCAATTTTCACGATAGCGGGTTAGCAATATTATTTCCCTCCCACTACATCATGGTGGTGGTGGTGTTTGATCATGGTTAGTGGTCTCCCTTATTTGTCGTCCAACAACTGTTGTCGGTATGTGGCTAATCTGATCAGTCAGCAACTCTTCCAGAACTATCTTGCTTCTGGGCTTGAAAGTGCCATATAGTTATGCTCAAGAAACGTAGAATTTGTCGATACAAACACTTTGTTATCTTGAGGACTATAAAACATACCTCCTCTTGTTCCTTTTGGATAGCCCACAAATATGCAGACTTCCGAGCGAGGTTCCAACTACCCAGTCTTTCCCTTCAACACATGTGCTGGGCACCCCCATATGCGAATGTGTCTCAAACTAGGTTTGCGACTATTCCACAACTCTAGGGGTGTTATGGGGATTGACTTAGATGGAACTAAGTTTAGAATGTATACTGTTGTTTGCAATGCATATCCCCAGAATGAAGTGGGTAAAGAAGAATAACTTAACATTGATCTCATCATGTCAAGTAAGGTGTGGTTTCTTCTTTCAGCTACACCATTTTGTTGTGGTGTGCCAGGTGCAGTGAGCTGAGATATTATTTCATTTTCAATCGAATGGTCTTTGAATTCATAATCTAAGTACTCTCCTCCTCCATCCGATTGAAGAGTTTTGATTGATTTGCCGAGTTGCTTTTCAGCTTCGGCACGAAATTCTTTGAACTTTTCAAAGGTTTTAGATTTCTTTTGCATCAAGTATGCATATCCGAATCTCGAATGATCATCAATAAATGTGACGAAGTATTCATAGCCTCCCCTCACTTTGACATTCAAAGGACCACATACATCGGTATGTATGATTTCAAGGGGTGTCTTTACTCTTTCACCCTTTGCTGAAAATGGCCTCTTGGTCATTTTTCCTTCTAGACAGGATTCAAAAACCGGTAGAGTGCCAACCTTAGCTCTCTCAAAGGACCATCCTTTGGTAGTCTTTCAATCCTATCTATGTTTATATGACCTAGTCTTAGATGCCACAAGTATGTTTCATTTTTGTTAGAAACCTTTCTTCTTTTAGGGGTTGGTTCAGCGACTTTGAACATTTCAGTTTGTAGCATTTCATTGAATATGGTTTTAATAAAGTAAAGGCCATCATCAATAAAACCAAAACAAATATGAATTCCATTCTTAGATAAAGATACATAGTCAATATCAAAAGAAACTGAAATAAATTGTTCATGCAACCTAGAAACTGAAAGCAAATTCCGTTTGAAATTCAGAATAAAATAAACATTGTCTAACAATAAATATTTATTATTTGCAAAAGACAGTTGCACTGTCCCTACTGCCATCGCTGAGATCCTTGCCCTATTTCCCACTCTCATGTGGAAAGATCCATCTTCAAGATCCCTGGACGTTTCCAGCATCTGTAAAGAAGTACAAACATGATTAGATGCCCCTGAATCAACTATCCAGGTAGAGAAGTCATTCTCAACTAAACATGTTTCCATGACCAGTAAATCTGATTTACCTTGCTTCTTCACTTTTAGCTTATCGAGGTACCTTTTACAGTTCCTCTTCCAATGGCCATCCTGGTTGCAATGGAAACACTTTCCCTTAGACTTTGGAGCAGCCTTGTTTTGCTTATTCTTCTGGATCTTCTTCTTCCCTTTGCCCTTATTGTTCCCCTGATTGTTCTTCTTCTTATTCTTTGATGAAGAAGGCCTTCCCTCAGCTGCATTGGCTTCAACAACGTTTGTCTTGCCTCCCTTATCACCTATAAGGGACTCAAATTGTTGCAGCTCATTCAGGAGCTCAATCAAGTTATCATTCTTTTGGTTCATCAGATAACTTGTCCTGAGTGGAAGAAAATCAGGAGAAAGTGTCTCCAGTATCATGCCAACCTGGGTCTTCTCATCAATCTGAGACCCATTAATTTCAGCCTCATTTAGATGATTAATCATCTTAAGCACATGCTCACGCACAGAAGAACCATTCTTCATACGGCCGTCATAATGGCTTTAACAACAGCGTGTCGGGCTGAATCAAATGGATGTCCAAACATCCTCTGAAGAAAGTCCATGATCTCTCTAGCAGTTGCAAGGCCTTCGTGCTGAGTTCTCAGCACTTCATTCATTGCTGCTAACAGGTAACAACGGGCCTTGTTGTTGGCGTTGATCTAGCGATCATATCGCTCGGTCAAAGCCCTTGTGGCATTGGCCGGAGGCACTAGAGGACAATCCTCTTTAAGGAAAAAATGGTAGTTTTCACAGATCAAGAGGATATTCATGTTTCTTTTCCATTTGACAAAGTTTTCACTATTCAAAATTTGGAAAGCGAGAGTGCGAAAATAGGATTTGACATTTTTGCTGAAAATAAGGAATTTAACTCAATCAACATTTTACATAAATATCACTACTATATTTAAGGCATCTAAATATGATGCACGAATGTACATGTTAAATACACAAATACATGTTTAATTGCCTAATGAATTTTAATCACTACAATTAAGTGCCGCCGTAGGGTAGGTCAAATAATTGCTAATTAAAATGAGACTATCTCAATTAATAAATACTATATGACCTATCTCATACTTCTAATATTTATTAATTTCTTTTTATTTAGGTCAAGAAAATAATTAACCAATTTAATTATCTCTTTATGAGTGTAACCCACTGATTAACGCCCAAAAGTGATATTCACAAGCGGTCAATTGTAGCACAGAAGGGCGGTCATATCCACAGAGAGATAACAAAATAACAAGAATGATTAACAGAATAAGAGTGTTAGAGAAAAGTGAATTAAAGAAAAATGAGAGTTTTTGAGATTTTTGTTGCGAATAAAATAAAAAGGAGAAAATATGTATGAAGAAAACGGTAAGGTGTCGAGAATCCCTAATGCTTCGTTCACCAATTCAAGTTTTGATTCACAAAATAAAATAATCGAATAAATTAAATCTCTATGTTGGCTCAGAAAATATTATTATTACAAGTTATCTAAAATCGACAATATATCAATCTGACAATATTGCAGTAAAAGACAATTTGTAAAATAATTTGAATAACAAAACATTGCGTGACATAATTACATAAGAAAAGCGTGACTGAACTTATATAAAAATTGGCACACAATATTTTGAAAAGTAATAGAAAAATAGATGAGATTTAATTTATTCAGATGTTGGAGTTTACAGAATAAGGAATCAAAACCCCGAATTAGGTCACTTAACAGAAGTTCATCTCTAACCTCACCAAGAAAACTCTAGCCTATCTTGCAAAACATTCTCACAAGTTCTAGAGAGAAAATATGAGACTGACAGCAAGACGACAGAAAACTAAATATCCAAAGCTTTTTTTTAAACCTTAGGCTAACCCCTTTATTTATAGTGTTCAGAGGTTGCCTGTCAAATAAGGAAATAAATAGTAAAACTAGAAAATTACAAAAGAAAAGGAAACAAAATGAAATTACACATAAATTAGGAGAAATCATATATTTGATTTGGGAAGAAATATGGAAATTTACTCTGATTTTTGTGAAAGGAATTCAGATTCAGCACCAAGGGGACATGTGTCGCAACGTGATTGGAAGTAAGAAGGGAACGTGCCACGTGCCGTGGGCGGATTGGTTGGGCTGTGCTGGCACGGGCAGAATGGAGGACACGGTTTGACACCTGTCGCACGCGGATAGAGAGGCCAGCTGATGGCTGCAGATGCGGGACCCACGCTTCAGATTCTTGGACGCGCGGTGATGGCTCCGTGGAGGGAACGCGCCAGCTGAGGGACGGGCGTGCTGGGGATGGGCGCGAGATGGAGTGAGGATGGCACGCGAGCTGGGGCCCACGCGGACTGACGCGACTTGATCGGCTCAGCTGCTCGGCTCAGCTGCTTGGCTCAATCGGCTCAGCTTTCTCTCTGATGGCTTGGCTCCGGATGGTTGAAAATATGGCTTTCATGGCTTATTTTTGTGTGGTTTTTTACACTGCTTTTTATCTGTAAATAATTAAGCAAAAACTAGACAAATTCCAATTAAAAATATTATGAATAAAAATAATGGAATTGTTTAATTAAAGCTTAAATATTTTAATATTGTGTAAATGAAAAGTAATATTTAGGGTGCATTTTCATGCACTAATCACCCACCGTTTAAGATCTTTTAGACTTAACTTAGAAGTTGCCGCTATAGGGTAGGTCAATTCTAAAATACATCTTAGAGATCCTATCTCTTTGGAAGTCAACCTTGTTATTATAATTAATGAATACCCTCCATAGGGAGGACGAAATCAAAGCGTCTCGGGGCCTCATTAATTACTCACGGTGTTGTACTAACGGTGGAGACCTATGGGTTATACTGTCATATTACCCGCTCCCACTCATTATTTACAAATGGTGTATTTATTTTATAAAACAACTCTTGCTTTATACTTCTTAGTGAATTTAAACAATTTAAGTCACTAAGATGTAAATAATTTTAAACAACTTTAAAATTATATTAAGTCATTTGTGAATTTTAAAATTTAACATTTAAATTTATAAATTTCACATTTGACTTATTTAAATTTTGTAAAAACCATTTGCTAAATAATTTATTTAAATTTAATCTCATTAAATTTAACAACTTCAAATTTAATATTATTAAATTTAATAACTTTGAATTTAATCTCATTAAACTCAACAATTTGGCGCATTTAATTAATTCAATTTACTAAAACAATTTTAGAATTAAAACATATAATTAATACGCATGATGCATGTCATACATATAAATTAGGTAGGCAATTTTATCCTAGATGGCATGTTAGATGCATGACAATACAATTATTATCAAACATAATAGATAAATAAATAACATGCAAGCGAAATGGAAAAACTTGGCCGGGTTCCATGGACCTAAGAATTACAACCCCATAATAATAATAAAATAAAATTACATCAAAATAGGTCTTCTTGTAATTCTCTGTCTTCAAGTATTCTCCATCTTCATGTCTCCTTTATGGTGCATAAAAAAAAATGGTTTTTGGGCACTTTTTTAGGATCTGGGCTGGTAGGAAAAACCAGCCTAGATCACTTTAGTCTCTGCCTCATTACTGAGGCAGAGCAGGCCCTTATTGGGCCTGGGCCTTTGCACCATAAGGTGCAAAGGCCTTGCACCTGTGACTGCACCTGAAGGTTCAGTCACCTGCCATGGTCGACATTTGGCCATGGCAGCCGCCCCTTCGCGGGCGACTGTCACCGGCGACCATACAGTCGTCGAAAAACCTTTTTTTTTTAATAGTTTGGAACTTTTCTAAAATAAATAGTTAAAACTCTTCCATGTTGATCCTCTTCACTTGGAGAATAATAAATTACATATTGATTCCTATTTTACAATTGATCTAATCAAAATAAAATAGCAAAAACTAATTTCATAGAACCGGAAAAATTTACGACCAATCCATTCGCATAAAACATAACCATCACACAATAATTATACATCATATGCATAAGTGCCTACCCATTAAACATCTAAGAATTATCACATAATTTTAAACGTTAAATTAGTATGAAATAAAGACCGCTCTGATACCAATTGATTGGTTTCTCAAACCGGATTTTCAAAAAAAATTGTATGGAAGCGTGGTATCGATCAAATCACATATATTAAAATTTAATGCGATCATTATTTCATGTTAATTTAACTACAAAGATATTAATGACAAGAATGAGAATTTTACCGTTGCTCGATTAGGACGTAAATCTTGAACTCCTCCAACACCGTCTTAAACTCTTAAATTCCAAGAACACCACGGTTCTTTCTCAATGTATCTCCGGATTAACGTGAACTCGAACGTGTGGGTGTTCTAATGGGTTTCTCAACAGATGAAATGGATGAATAAGGAAGCCACCTATAGTTATCACTCACTTTTCTCAAAAGTATGTGATGGCACTCAAGAAATTTTCTTTGGTTTTTCTTTTGTTCTCCCGTTTTTTCTTTTTCCTTTCTCTGGAAAAAAGCTTTTGTTTCTCTCTGTGTGGCAAAAAAACTACGAGAACTAATTTCTCTTCTTATTAGTTAATGTGCAGTCGCACATTCCCTTTTTTCTCATGGCGAGGAAACGTGCAACAGCACATTTCCTCCCACTTCTCCTTTTACGTTTCCTTTCTTTTACACACACACACACACACACACACATATATATATATTAAGGAGGGGACGGTGAAAAAAGGAAATGTGGAGAAAAGAAAATTCTCTCTCTCCTGTTACAAAATGACTAAATTCATCCATATTAATTTAAAATAATTTTAATATTAATTAATCGAATTAATTAATATATGTGTATTTAGAATTCTCAATTCTATATTAATAATCATAACCCAATATGATATATTCAGTTCACATCAATCTTATGGAGCCATTGAGAGGAACTATGGACATTATAATTTTAAGCTCCAACAATTTTGACAATTAATTAACATCTTAATTAATATATCAAAATTATTAATTCCAAATTACTCCACTATAAATTTAGAATTGCACGCTTAAAATAATAAAACAATTTTGTTCACAGAATTTGTGTTGTCCATTGATATAGTCACTACATACGAATTAATTCTCCATAAACGATTCATAATTAAAGCTAGGTATTTTCTGTTAACCTATTTAATTATATCTTTCTCTATAAGTACCATTGATCCTCTAATGAATACTATATTTTATGATGCAATCATTAAATTGAGCGCTCTTATTATTCAAGTCCCGAATCAACACTTATGGGAACTATCCATCTACTTCATTATGAAGGAATGGATTTCATCTTGTAAATTAATATTCCCGGCTATTTATTTTACTATGCTCCCAATATACCAAGACTTTGACACTATTTACATGTGTCATTACTCAATATGTCAAAGAACATAATATCATAAATAGGAGTTTATTAATTACTCAAAATTAAGATTAATACATATATGACCATCATTGATTAACATTAAATACTCTATTTAATAACGGAATTTATTAGAGATTCATAATTAATCGCGTTCGGGTCCTATGTAATCATATTACATAAAATGCTTTCATTCCAATAATCTCATTATTAACAATTTAGGATAAGATTGTTTCATTCAGAATGTAATGAACCGCTTTAGTAATTTTAAATTAAAGATCCCAACTTTAATTTATAATTACGGACAAGTTTAGATTATTTTAGTTCAAACATTATCCTCTGCATATAACAATTATATACAATGTTTAAAGTTACATCAAAAAATAATCTAGGGATTTTGATATTTATAAAACATCACATGTATGCAAAATGATATTGAAAAAATTCCTCATTTGATTGATAATTAGCAAAATATTTACATCTTATTTGATTTATGGGCATATATCCCAACAGTGATATTATTATTTGAACAGAAAATGAGATAGTAGAATCTAATTATCAAACAATTAATATAAAGAGGAATAAAAAGAGTAATTCTAACATTTATGCTCTAATCAATCTTCTCGAGTGTAAAGCAAAGATGAGGAGTCTTAAGTGGTGGCCTCAAGCCCTTAACGCCCACACCCATCAACATATGTGGCGCCAGCTTCTTTCTAGTAGGGGCTCAAAACCCCACTCAATTTATTTTTTTATTTATTTTTAGAAAACATATATATATATATATATATATGGATAATTTTTTATAGCAGAAAAACAAGCCCTCGTTAAACATTAAAAATTTGATCTTATAATCTCATTTTTTTTAATTATTAATCCCTCCTAACAGAAATTTGAAAAAAAAGAAAGAAAAAAAAAAAAAAAAAAAAAAAAAAAAAACAGATCTGACCTATAACAAATTTTATCGAAATACTAGGCATGGAATATAATTTCAAGTTCACGAGTTTAAGAGTTCAATCAAAAGAGACAAATCCCATGTTTCATATGATTTAAGTTAATATCTGATCTTCCTCGATATATATATATATATATATATATATATATATGTGTGTGTGTGTGTGTGTGCGTACTACTCACTACATAAGCAAATTTCAATCACTCAAAGCACATTATAATATGGGAGATCAAATACTCTAGTTATTCACATCGCTCTTAATTTTTGTGGGAAAGTTTCAGGAGCTCCGTCTGAGATTGAATCAAAACCGTTTATTCTCCTCTTCTTCTTAAGTTTATCCATTCTTGATTTATACTTTCTATTAGACATATTTGTTCCTAAACTTAAAGTTAAAAACCAAATATTACTCAAAAAAAAAAATATGGCATTTTTTATTAATAGGTAAATAATAAGGTTTATAGTGCTTAAAAAATTGTCGGTTTTGTTAAATGTGGGACAAGTTACTGAGAGGTGAGAATTTAAAGAATTTAATATAAATGACCAAATTTCCAGCAGAAATAGTCATTTTATTAATTGAATGAAAACTTTGAATTACATGGTAAAATAAATATAGTAAAGCGTTTGGCAACTGCCAATTTGTCTAGTGGCAAACCATACGACACGTTAATCGAAAAATGACTATAATAAGGAAAAATATAGAAGAAGTTTCAAAATGAATTAATTAGAAAGCCATCAATATTATGAATAACAGATCAAATCTCAAGAACCCAGTAGGCCTAGGCAGAGCAGGATCAACGGCTGGGAAATTAACTTGAGAGAGTTTTGTAAAAATATGAACATATATGTATTTGTTAAGAAGTGGATGCGTTTATTTTCCATCATTACTTGGTGGATGCCTAATTTACTTCCACCACTAAGAAAGTGGAGCTTTCCATTAATTATTGCCTTTTGACTGTAAAAATTCATATATCCAACTTGAGCTACCTTGTATGCCTATAAATAGGCATTCCTTCTTTGAATAGTTCAACAGAGAAGAAGAATTGTAAGAGATTAACGAGAGAGAGAGAGAGAGAGAGAGAGAGAGAGAGAGAGAGAGAGAGAGAGAGAGAGAGAGAGAGAGAGAGAGAGAGAGAGAGAGAGAGAGAGAGAGAGTTGTACTTGTAAACGAGTACAAAGAAGTATTGAGAGAAGAAAGTGAGTGGAAAAGAAAAGAGATTGAGCTGCCAAATGTAATAGAAGAATTTTCTCTTATCTTGCTATTTATTTCCCTTGCTTTTATCATAGCTATATTATATAGCTATAGATGTACATATTCCCCAATTCATATATAACAGTATTGTATTTTTTAGAGAGTTTCTTTGCTAGACTGTCCTATCGGTAGCATTAATTTTTTTATTGTTGATTCTGGTCAAAATTAAATTAAGTTGAAAAATTATGCAGAATAAATAGTTTTTGATGTAGATCTGACGGTCAAAAACGGTTGAAAAATATAAAACTGCTGGATGTTTTATTTTTCTGATCCTACCGTAGAAACTCCCTTCTTTTTATTATCATATAGAAAACGTCATTGATGATATTTGTTGGGTTGTAACAAAGGGGTCCAAAGGTTGCTTAAATGACTGCATGCACTAAAGGAGCCCAGACATGGGCACATTGTACTTTTCAACCAAATTCAAAGTACAAATATATAGATCAGCTATTATTACGTACCTCTTTTATATAACTTGATGACTTACATGTAGCTATATATAGTATAATACAACTTGTACTATATGCAGATCCCAAACTTTAATCAAATAGACGCATAAAGAGAGAGACATGGGAGAAGCCCAAAGAAATCATGATCACTTAACATGCGGACTATCAAAGGAAGAAAAAGAAGAAGAAGAAGAGCGAGCGAGAGTGGATATATCGAAATACATATTCGGGTTCGTAGAAATGGATGTGGTGAAACGTTCCATTGAGCTTGGCATAGCTGACGCCATAGCAAACCATGGACGTCCCATGACACTTCTAGGGCTATCATCATCCCTAGATTGTGATCCTCAAAACCTTCAGAGGATCATGAGGTTTTCGGTCAACCGCGGAATATTCAAAGAAATGACTAGAAACGACGCCGTCCCAGCTGCATATTACTCACAAACAGCTATTTCACGCCGGTTAAGGAGAACCGGAGAGGACAGCATGGCGGCGTTGATTCTGCTGCACAGCAGCCCGCCTATGTTGGCGCCGTGGCAGGGCCTGAGGGCCTGTGTCATGGCGAAAGGCTCCTCGGCGTTTGAGGCGGCGCACGGCGGGGACGTCTGGAGATATGCGGAGGTGAACCCCGCCCACGGACGGCTTATCAATGGGACCATGGCTTGTGGAGCCAGGGCGACGGTACCGGAGATCATCAATGGTTGTTCGGATGTGTTTGACAGGGTTGAAACCCTCGTCGACGTCGGCGGAGGCAACGGGACGACCTTACGGATGTTGGTTAAGGCCTGTCCTTGGATTAGTAAGGGCATTACCTTTGATCTTCATCATGTTGTGTCTATTGCTGAAGAGTTGGAGGTGACATGTTTGAATTCATTCCTAAGGCTGATGCTGTATTACTCGTGGTACGTAAATCTAAATACCTATCTACACAAGTACAAGTCCGAACGCGTTTACACCTTTTTTTTTTTTTTTTTTTTTTTTTTTTTTTTAATGTGATAGGTGACTTATTATTGATGTAGAAATATATTTTTATAAGAGGAAACTAATAAGTACCATTGTAATACTAATAATCAATATTAATCATTCAATCAGCCAATATTGCCATGCACTACAACATAGCAGTCTTTTAATAACTTTTAGTTATAGCGTTTTTGAAAAAAACGTTCAGAACTCGTTCTAAAATAATTTTATTTTTTTTATGAAAATAAAAATAAAAACATTTTTAATCTTAGACATAAATTATTTTTAAAAATGTGTTTGGTAGTTTTATCAAGATATTATTTTCAGTATAAAAAACTCATTAATGTCTCTATCTCTCTCTACTCGAGAGAGGAGAAAACGAAAATAAAAAAATAAAAAAAGACTAAAAGTCGTTTTTCATTTATCTCTTATTTTACACTAAACTAAAAAACCATTTTCATTTTTATTTTTGTCTTTATTACGCTAAACGCTGTTTTGAAAACGTTTTTCATTTTTTTCTTCTCAAAAAATATGAAAAATAAAAACGAGATCAATTCAAAACGTTATGATGTTTATAAATAGTTATAATATGTTTGTATATATATATATATATATTAAAAGTTCATGAAATTTTGGCTGGTTTATTGTATATATATTTAAATATATACTAATGTACACGTTAAAATGACATTGGGTGGGTAGTGGAAAATTTTTTCTCGAAATCTCAAAATTCCCGCTCCTCCATTCTTTTTTTTTTTTGGGTCTGATTTGGCTTTCCCCTCTTCCACCACTCTGTCGAATCCCATACGAACTGAACATAAGAAAAAAAAAACCTCATTCGTCTCTCCCCCCAATCTGTCGAATCCCATTCGAACAAGGAAAGAAAATGGTTTCCCAGGAGAACGCAGGTAAGTGGGAGAACGCAGGTGAATAGGATAATAGGGAAGGGACTGGGAAGATGGAGAATTTCTTTTCTTACAGATTATGAGAAGAGAAGAAGAGCAAATTGCAAGTAAGATACGGCCCACAAGTCAAGTTTTTATTAAAAATAAGATTTTAGATGATAAAACCCTTAAAAAGATCTTACAGAAACTGCTTCTACTTTTGCATCGCATGATTTTTGATCAAGATGGGAATTAGAAAGAGAACCTATCGGGTACAAAAATCCTTCCCTCTCATTGCGCATCACTCGATCCCCTCATTTAAAGTTTAGGGTTTTTATCTTTTGAAGTTTGGGTCATTCTTCTCTTCGTCCATTGTGTACAAATATGGAGACGTTTAGTTCATAGATTAAAATCATAAGATTAGAATCATTTTTTATTTACGTGTATTTTTTGTAAGAGAAAACACTGTAACGAACCACGAATCATAATTCGAATCAAGATACGAATCTCCCAACCAAACAACTCCTTAGGTTTTGATAGAAGATACCAAGGTATGCCTTGATTTTTTGGGCTTCTTTCTCTTGAAATCATCTGTTGTTCTCTACTTTTGGTTCGATTATTTTGGTTTCATCAAATCTGTAGTGATGATTTTTGTTTTCCTTTGAAATTCCTTAGTTGTAGAAGAAAACTCACAATCTCTAGGTCAAAAAGTTTTTGTTTTTGATAGATTTGTAATTTACATATTTGTTTCTGACAAATTTTTGTTTTTAATAGATTTGTAGAAAAAAACCCACTTCGGTGATATCCTCAAAAACACCAAAGTATGTTCTGTTTCTTTGGGGTTTTTTTCACTCCTTTTGTTCTGTAAGTTTATTTGGCCGTTTGGTCTCTTCAGTATTAATGTTTGTTTTTCAAATTTCTTATTGTTTGCATTCTCGTCTTCGTAAGAATTGTTTTTTTTTTTTTTTTTTTTTTGCACTTCAGATTCAAATCAATAACTATGGAGATAAAGATATATAATGACTTTTGGAAAGATGCACAATCCATCTATGTTGGCATCAAGGTATTGACTCTACCTTTTTAGCTTTAATTTTTAAAGCTATTCAAATCTAATGATAAAAGTATTACCTACATGGCACCTAGCAACCTACTGTTTGCATCCTCTTTTACATCATCATCTCTCATGTAGTCTATTATTGTAGCTACAATTGATTCATTGACTTATCTGTTTATTTGTTGTCATATTCTAGTTTTGTTGGCTACTAATGAGTTTAGATTATTTAGTTGATTCATTATTCATTTTTCATTCATACACCTCAGTCTAACAAGTCATAAGATATTGTCTTCAAATAATATCTACACTTTCTCGTTCCTTTTACTTACACAAAGTATTCTTCATGTAAACAGGTATAGCTTTCTAGCAAGTCAGTTGGCATTTCAACCTTGTTTGAGATTACCAATGATTCCTTGGTGGATCCCACGTCCCAAATTGTTCAAACGCGCATCCCACTTAGTATTCCTGGTCTCGAAGGTTTGTCTTATTTGTTGTTTTAGGTGTAGCCGTGAAGCATCTATAATCTTTAGTATGATTTCACTTTCATCTTACTCTTATTTTCATTCATGACTTTTTTTTTCTCATGCTAGTATACTGTATATTTTTTTGTTAAAATTGTAACATTACTGTCAAGATAACTAATACTTCATGAAACACTTTCAGGCTGAGATTGGTTCTATAAGTTCAGATATAAAAGTTCTGTAGGAGAAATCAATGGATATGGGTTTGAAGCTAAAGAATCGTAAGTTACCACAGCTTGAATTGGCTAAACTATGTTGCATTCATTTGTAGGGCTTAAAAATAAGGACCTTTGGCATACGATTTTCATGTTGGTATATTTCATGTCTACTTTTTAAACATATTTTTAAACCACCCCCAATTCTACTTGTAACATCTGATCTTAAAATTTCTAAAAACCCCCTAAATCTAAAATGTAAATTATCCCCATTATACTTTTTGAAACACACATTCTTAAACCACTCCTCTTAAAATTTCAAAAAAATCCTTATAACTAAAATTACTCATTCTACGCTCACTCTCTTAGTCTCTGTTCTCATCCTTTTCTTTTCTCTACTCTTTGTATTTCTTATTCTGCACAGAATTTATATGTGATCTTTCTCTTTCATTATCTTTCTCTTGTTTTTATCTTTCATACTCATCCTTTTCGTGTAATCTCAAAACTGGGGAATACAAAAAAATTTGAGTTATCTATTTTTATTTCCTAATTACAAAAATTGATATACACGAACCTTCTTGTGATATATGAAGTTCTTGTGATATATGAAGAGAATCCATTAATTCAAATTGTGTTAAATTAAGGACTCAATCTAGATCTACAAAGAAAGAATTCACAATTACACTTGCCGACTGGACACTATAACCAAAAGTAGCAAACAAAATGAGCCAAAAAAAATTCAAAAAAGGAATTCAAAAAGGAATGCGGAAAGAAGAGTAACTGGTGACGAGACAGATTATAGGGTCAAATACTCACACATATTCACTACTAACAGTCAGTATTATTATAAATAAAATGAAGGTAGACCAATGAAATGATCAACTGAAAGAGCTCTTACGCACAGGGCAAGATCCATTCTTTGATTTTTTTTTTTTCGCATTTTCCTGTTTGTAGTTGTTTTAATTGATTTATTCTTTTTGTGGAGAGGATCTTTCACAGTAAAATCCATTCCTATTCTTTTAAAAAAAAGTAGGGCGCAACAGTAGTTTTTAGGAGGTAATATATATATATATATATTAAAGATAAGGTGTGTAATGAGTATTTTCTTTAACTACGACTGTTCTTAAAAGTAATTTTATCAATGGATAATTTGGTAATAAAAAATCTTATAAAAAAGAGGTGTGTGAAAATTAGAATGGGGTGGTCAATAGACACAAACCTTTATGAAATGGGTATTTTATATATTTCTTCTTTTTTTTTTTTCTTTCATGAAAAGCCTGACCTTTTCGTTAGAGTTTCCTAAGCATTTTCCTCTAAGTTTGGGAGATTATAGAATAGTGTGGCTACAAGGATTTTTAACTGCTTTTTTTCATCGCTTTTAACGAACAATATTAATTTCCACTCTAAAATCTCTTCATCCTTTCCAGCTTCTCAATCCCTATTTTGATGTTATTTCTCTACACAACTAATTACAGGATTTATAAAGTACAATGAAGCCTAGCAGGGGGATTAAATAGTAGCTACATCGGACCTATTATATGATTCGTAAAATGATATCAATCGTAAAATATATCGATCATTTGCCGTTTTGCACTATGCAGAAGCAATAAGCTTTTGGAATACTAGATATCAAAATAAGAATAATATAATAGTAACTAAAGATAAATATAAATACGAACCCAAATGACTATTTGAGACCAAATATCATTCCAATTGACACTCATAAAAGAAAAAGAAACAGTTTCCAAACTAAATCATGATACCCCAAGAAGTACTATTGCAAAACAAGCGAAGGAAACATAACATAACTAAAGAAACCAACAAAGCAAATTAAGGGAATAATAGGAACCAAAACCCTAGTAGTAGTCGACGCGTTTGGAATTGTTGTTGGAAGAATCCTTCATAGGATAAGCGACGTGCTTGAACTTGACTTGGGTTTGGTACTCGTTGGTATAGCCCCGCTCAACATCGTCATGCTTGTACGTAGAACTGTACTTGGCCTCCTCTTTGTAGCCCAAACGATCGGTGCTCTTGTCGACAAACTCTTCCAATTTGTAACTCTCGGAAAAGTTTCTCGAAGTTCTTGCATTGTCACCTTTCACGACCGATTTTGTCGAACTCTTCAACTCACTAGATTCGTTCAGATATCGCCCCCTACTCGAGGAAGAAGAATATTGGTTCGAGGGCACAACCTCACAATAGCCACTATAGGCATATGTTGGGGATTTCTTTGGTGCCATTGGAAGAGTTTTTGTGTTTTGGTTGTGGAGAAGAGAGGAAATGAAAGATATTGGTATGGCTTAGGTATTGGCGTTGGCCATTTTGGAGCTATTTATAGGGTGAGAAAATGAGAAAAAGGAATATAATGGGGACGTTAGATCTTAGAGGATATGGAAAGATTCCTGATTTTTAGATTAATGGTAATAATTTGTGACTTTTTCGATTCGTTTATACCATGATTCACGGAACCATTTTAACGCCTAGCAATAAATAGTGAATATAATTTGTAGCTTCCGATTTCTTAGAAGATATTCAATTTGAATATGAAAGATTAGTTTTCCAATTATTACAAAGATTCGGGGTTGTAAAAGATTTGATTGGGGGTAAAAGATTTGATTGGGATTTTGTTTATCCTTTGATTTTATATCTTCTAGGAGAAATCGGAAAATGAGAATAATGACTCCATTTGAAAAAAAAAAGGGTCAAATGTTATATTTGGGACATGGTTAATTTTTTTTTTTTTTAAATGGAGAAAGTTCATTAAATAATTAAGTTGGTACATGCTAGTGATGTCAAAACGATTGCCACGACTCTCCCAAGTGGATCAAGTTATGCCGGAGTCACAAAAACTACCATATTTAATGCCACAACATGACATAAAAAACACATGTATCGAACAATTTGCCCCCATTTTTTCTTTCCATTCTCTCCTTTTCTCCTTCTTCCTAGATCATGCAGAAGTGGAGAACAACACCAACGAGGTCGTTTTGTGTTGAGATTCATGAGTAAGATCGACGGAGCTGCATGGGAGATTGTCGTTTACGTGCGATGTTGCACATCTCCGACAAGATCTGAGCTCATAATGATGTCGTGGTTGGATTTCCATTCGTCACGTACATTGCCTTGATCTCCGCCGATCTCAAACTTCGAGATCCTCTTGAACACCACACGCAGAAGAACGCAAATGACGTCGGCCGTCTTCGTCTTCGCATCGCGAGGTCCAGATTCGTGAGAAGCAAATGACGCAGCAGCCATCATTCCCATGACTCTGATTTCGGCATCATTCCTCTGCGCAACGTAGATCTCTAATCTCCTCTGCACGACGTTGATTTCTCCTCCTCGGTCTCCACCGCGCCGCTCCACGTTGTTGCGAAGTTGTTTTTTTGTTTTTTGTTTTTTGTTTTTGTTTTTTTTTGTCATTTTTGTTATTTATGGATTTTTGTAAGTTATGTATAGTATTGGTGGATTTTGATATTTTGTGCACTTCTTTTTTGTATATTTTTGTGTCTTTGTTTTGTTTTGTTTTTTTTTTTTTTGGTGTTTTGGCTGTTTCAGGTAACTTGGTGGTTACCGGTCAATGATTGGGTGGTCACCGGCTCGTTATTTAATGGTTACTAGTTGATAATCAATATCATGACAGATACCAGTTGGTATCTCAATTAGATACCGGTATCGTGATGGATACCGACCGGTATTTTAAGGGTACGTTTGATAATCTAAAATATATTGTGACATGACATGTTAGTTTTTGCAGTTACTTATTTTTTAGATATAAGTCAATCCAAGACTTTTAGAGTCTGTTTGGTTCATGGATTCAAACCATGTGATTAGAACCATTTTTTATTTATGTGTATTTTTTGTGAGAAAAATACTGTAGCGAATCACGAACCATGATTCGAATTAGGAAACGAATCTAGGTACCAAACGGACTCTTAAATTGCTGGCTATCTTTTAAGGTGCCATTAAAAAATTGGCACGACACTGCACAACAAGATTATTAAATGGGCCTAGCCCATCTCGTTTATTAAATGGGTTGAGCTTGATGCAACTTTTAGACACAAAGCAACTTAAAACATGGCACGTTAAGGGCACGAGCATTGGCACGAGCCCCTTCAAAGTATGGAAGGGGTCAAATTAGTGAATAGTAAGTATAAAGCAAATTTTATTATGCATTTCTCTATAAGACTCATAATTCTACTTTTTTTTCTTTACCAATATTTTATTCTAGTGGATTTAGATAAAGTTTTTAATGAGGTAATTTTTTCGATTAATGATGTGCTTTCTTTTGTTAAGATTTTAATGTTTTTATTATGTTCAATGCTTATTTTACTATATTTGATGTAAATTTGCTATTTTGCACCATAAACACACATTAAGAGCATGATAGAAACATGACAAAAGCATGGGCACTAGTATGGGCATTAGCACGACCCAAGCATGTTAAGGGCATAACCATAGTAGGAACTATTGCCGAAATATTTAAAATTTTGATGGACATTTTTTTTATTTTTGAGGGTGACGATTTTTTTTCACCATTGATTTCGGCAAAGTATTGGGAAAGGTTCAGAAATTTCAATAAATATCGGTCCAAATATCAATTTTGTTTTGCATATAGTGTGACTGGGGTAGAGTTTCGGGAAATTTCGAAGGTTTAAAGGTTTAAGGGTTTTTGAAGGTCCAAATATCAATATTTTTTCCTTTTAAATTTGCTTTATAGAAGCTTTTCCAAGGAGGCTTCTCATATTTATTATTCATATAATCATAGTCTTACAAACTATGATAAAATTTTCAATTGTCCTCATCCAGACATACCACCACCATCTCAGACAAACGATTGAGAGAATTTGTTATTTTTAATTTATAAAAATACAATAAGAAGAGATCAATCAACTTACATATGGCATGTCTACAACTATATTCGACATTAGCTTGTCTCTAGGGTCAAGGTCCTACGACCATCTAAGGGTCGACGCTGGACTCTAATGGATAACTTTATGAAATAAAGTTTCATAAAGTTATTTTACCATTTTTTATGTATTTAAATTGGCTTCTTGAGATTTTAGATCTTTTAAATTTAATTTTGTGTAATTTTAATTTAGTTTATTTGAGTTTGATTTCATTTTAATTTATTTTTTTGGGGTAATTTTACTTTATTTTACTTAGTTTAGTATTAATTTTATTTTGTGCTTATTTAGTTTCCCCTTCAAACTAATTATTTTTTCATTTGTGTATTTAAAATGAGGCAAAAATATAACAAAAATTTAAATGATATCCGGAACACAGAAAGACCCAATCTCGCGAGTGGCAGAGCTCTCTTTTCCAGCTGTTGGATGAATTCCTCAGTACGCCGGATGAACGCGTGCCTGCCACTTCCTGGCTCAGCGCGTTACATCTACAGCTGAGCTGTAGCTGGCCACCACTCGTGTGCAGAAGCGCCCGCCAAGCTTCCCATGTACCCTCGCGCTCCCCAATTTGCCTTGCGCCACGCGTCCAACGCTTCCCCTTGCCCATTCTTACGTCAACACGTGTCCAGCTGCGTAGGAAGCCTCCTTACGCCTCATTTCCTCTCCCCATTTGGCGTATTTTGAAGGGTGTTTTTTGAGGCATTTATCATCCATTCTCGAGTGGACTCCCCCACGAACAGAACAGCAAAGAGAGAAGGGGGATTTACGTATTAGGAAGCCTCTTTATATATTTTTTATACTCTTAAAATGTTTGATTATTTGTGTTTTTTAATTTTATTTTTGATTATGCTTTGATTGGTGGTGTTCTAGGGATTTCAATATGACTTGATTATTGTTACTTTGATTTTTCATTAATTCAAATTAATTGTGTTGGATAATTCCTCTATATGTTGTCAATGCTTCTAGTTAATTGATCACCAATTAATCGATTAGGAAACAGTGAATTGCTATCGGAAGGGGGATTTACGTATTAGGCCAATCATAGAGTAAATTAATTTTAAAAATATATGCACCCAGTAGGATTATGTAGCCATAACAAAATCTGAGAACCTAATGAATCCTAGTTAATTGGTAATCACAGGAATATAGTTTAGTAATTGATGTAGAGTATTTTCAATTGCTACTGGAAGGGGCTTTAGGATAATTTAGGAGATTTCAGCTTTTATTCAACTAGACAACACAATTGAGGCGATTAATGGATACTTGGTGACATAATTAACTTTAGGTCTTTTTTATTTTTATTTTCCTTTTCTTTAATCTGTTGTTCAAATAATCTTGGAGTTGATCCAATTTCGGTACTTAGTCTAAATTAAACACAATTTTTGTAAGAATAATACTCTATTAACTCTTTATTACTTGTTCGATCCCGCACACTTGCGGATCTCCACACAACACTAATCCTAAAGGAGAAAAGAGAGTGGCATACAAGGAAAAGAAAGAAACCTTAAGAGAGTGAGTTTTGTTTTGAAGCAGCATATCACGGTTCCTCAACACATTTTTTTAGTGTCATGGTTAATAGAATTTTAAGTCCTATGTTTTTTCTTGAGTTTTCTTAACTTTAAACTTAAAACTTAAAACTCGTGAATAAATAAGTTTTAATTTTTGTCATCCGGAATAACGTTGGCAATCACTAAAATTCTACTTGTACACCAAACTTTTTTTTAAAGCTGTAAAATGAGAAATAAAACTGAGATCTAAGTGACTTAACTTATACTACAACACAACACAATACAACTTCTACGTCAGTCCAAAACCGACGTCATTGACATTTAACGTCGCCTAAAAAACGATGCTGAATCAAGCGATGCTGTAAGTTAGAAGATTTAATGCTGTCAAAAAGTGACTTTCAAAGCTTCTACGTCGGTCAATACGGAACACTAAAAGATTTTGACTGCCCCCGAAAAGCAACCGACGTTGAAACTAATTATGAAACAGACACATACGAATATAGGTACAGCAAACATCCGAGAAATATATATGGTTAATCAAGAGTAAGTGCTTAATGTAGTTATTTATTTTTCCTGTTTTTATATGTACTAATTATTCACATATTTAAGTTAATATATTAATACCTAAATTAAATTTATTTTCAGACGCAAACCTGTTCTAAATTCTATTTATGAATAAATTCTATTTGCTAAAAATATTTTTTTCTTAAAGGTGTATCTCTGTCAATCAAACAATCAAGTGCTTTTTTAATCAACACAAAGATTCCCGAAACAACAGAGCTACAATAATGGTTAGTATTGACTCTTCATGTTTACGTAATTATACAATTTGTTGATTATAATAGTGAATTTAGTTTCTGAGTATAAAGAAAACTATCTGAAATAGACTTGAGAAAGAATCGTATATTAAATGAATTATCAAAATCATTAAAACAGTAAAACTACTGTAACTACCTATTTATACATAAATTACATAAAGCTACTGAAACTTGTAGAATATGTTTTACTATAGAAACTTATACTAGAAGCTTTGTAAAGCTTGCTCAGAAAGCTAAGGTAACATAACTAAAGTTTCTTAACAGCCCCCTCAAACTTAAAGTAGTTATATCTTCTACTTTATGTTTGCTTTGTATAAGACCAAACACTTAGCTTGAAATGGCTTTAGTGAAGACATCTGCCAGTTGATCAATGGCTGGTACATGTCTAATTTCTATTTGCTTCCTCATGACCTTCTCTCGAACAAAGTATAGATCCAATTCTATATGTTTTGTTCTAGCATGTAGAACCGGGTTGGCTGCTAGATGAATTGTGCTCAGATTGTCACACCAGATTACTGGTGTTTTACGTGGTTGAAAATTTAGTTCATTTAGAAGAGATTGCAGCCAAGATATCTCTACCACCACACTAGCTAAACTCCGGTATTCAGCCTCTGTAGATGATCTAGACACTGTGTGTTGTTTCTTTGACTGCCAGGAAATCAAGTTAGAACCAAGGAACACACAAAACCCTGCGGTGGACCTTCTGTCATCAGCATCTGAAGCCCAATCTGCATCACAAAATGCAACTAGATCTAGGTTATCCACAGAGCACTGTCTCAAGTGTAGACCATAGTCAAGTGTGCTAGCTAGATACCGTAGAATTCTCTTCACTGTTTTCCAATGAGCCTCTAATGGTGTTTGCATAAATTGGCAAACCTTGTTCACACTGTAGGAGATCTCAGGTCTTGTGATTGTCACATACTGTAAAGCACCTACTATACTTCTATATAGTTGAACATTACTCACATGATCACTTCCAAAAGAAGACAGTTTCTACCCTGTGGTCATGGGAGCTGAAGCACTCTTGGCATATTGCATCTTGGTTCTACACAGCAAATCTGTGATGTATTTTTTCTGAGATAGATGAAGTCTTCCAGACATCCTTGTTACTTGTACTCTAGGGTAATAGTCAATCTCTCCAAGGTCTTTGAGGGCAAATTCAGCATTAAGCTTGTTGGTTAACCCTTGGATAACTGATTCATCACTCCCGGTGACCAAAATGTCATCCACATAGACTAGAATGTAAAGAGTCCATTGTGATGTAATTTGAATGAAAAGTGACTGATCTGACCTTGTTGACCGAAAACCAAGTTTTGGTAATGCTTGGTGAAGTTTGTCAAACCATGCCCTTGGAGCTTGCTTCAAACCATAAAGAGACTTGTACAGCCTACATACCAGACTTGGATGATGTTGGTCAATAAAACCAGCAGGTTGATCCATGTACACTTCCTCCTGTAAATCCCCATTTAAGAAGGCATTGTTCACATCAAGTTGTCTCACACTCCACTGCCTACTTAATGCTAGAGTGAGTATTACACGAACAGTAGTAGGTTTAACTACTTGGCTGAATGTTTCTGTGAAATCAAAGCCTGCCACCTGATGAAAACCTTTAGCAACAAGTCGAGCTTTGTATTTGTTTATGCTGCCATCAGGATTTTCCTTTACTCTAAAAACCCACTTGCAACCAATTGCTTTTCTCCCAGAAGGTAAAGGAACAAGGCTCCACGTACTATTCCTCTGAAGAGCAAGGAACTCATCAGTCATAGCCTGTTTCTAGTGTACAGTAGCAAGAGCCTCTTCAACAGTGCCAGCTCTTTTGTTGCCATGTATACTTTTGGTTTAAAAATGATTCTCTTAGAGCGTGTGACCATAGAGTGTGAAGGTAACAACTTGGACTATTTTGAGTGTTCTAAACACTCCTGACCTGGTACACATGAGTCCTGATTTGAGGCTGAAACAATAGACATATGTGTTGGCACAGTGGATGTATTTTCTGGTTCAATAGGAGAAGTTTGATTGTGTGGTAATATGGAGGGTGAGAGAGAAAATTCTGTTGAAGAGGATGTTGAAGGTGTTATAAGAGGAAGATGAGATTGAAATGATGAAAAAGAAGAAGGAAGAACGTTAAGTGGTGTGGATGAGAGAAGATTATTTGGCTCAACAAAGGTGGATGGTATGACTTGATTAGTTTTGGCAAATGGGAATGAAAGTTCATCAAAGATAATATCCCGAGAGACATAGATTCTTCCAGATGGATCCAGACATTTATATCCCTTATGCTTGATGCTATAAGCAAGAAAAGTACAAGGTGTGGACCTAAATTGTAACTTATGCCTGTTATAAGGTCGAATATTTGGATAACAAGTGCACCCAAAAACTTTAAGTTGAGAATAGACTGGTTTAGTGTGAAATAAAACTTCCAAATGAGTTCTATTTTAAAGTAATGGTGTTGGCAGCCTGTTTATAAAAAAATTGAGGTACGACATGCCTCATCCTAGTATTTAAAAGGCATAGAGGCTTGAGCAAGGAGTGTTAGACCTGTTTCAACAATGTGTCTATGCTTACGCTCAGCAACCCCATTTTGCTCATGAGTATGTGGACAAGGGTGCCTATGTTCTATTTCTTGTTGAATAAGGAGGTCTGTAAAGGCTCTAAACTCCCCTCCCTAGTCAGTTTGTAGACACTTAATGGGTAAATCAAGTTATTTCTCCACTAAAGTTTTGAAATTAATAAAGGCTTGTAAAGCTTCTGACCTTGTCCTTAAAAGATATATCCAGGTGAAACGAGAATAAGCATCAATAAAGTGAATGTAATATCTATATCCACTGGAAGAATTCATAGGTGAGGGACCACATAAATTAGAATGAACCAGCTGTAAAGGTCTATGGTAAGTAGTCTGGGACAGAGAGAAAGGTAGTTTATGAATTTTACCCAAACAACAAGACTTACAAGTAGAGAGTGAAGTTTTATTGATGTTGGAGAGATTACAATTATTCAGCACAAGCTGTACAACTTTATCAGCTGGATGTCTTAACCTATTATGCCATAGTTCAAAATGAGAAGAATTGACAGTGCTAGTATAAGCTTGAATAACATGAATCACAGGACTAGAAAAAGAAGAAGATGGCTGAACAGTTTGTGAAGGACAAACCGGAGGAGATGGCTGGAGACGGATCTGTAAGTTGTCAAATGCATAGAGGCCATCCTTAAGACGACCCTCCAGCAGCACCATCTTGGAAGAAAGGTCCTTGACATAACAAGTAGTGGGGTAAAACTCAAAGAAAACATGATTATCAGTGACAAACTTGGAGACACTCAACAAATTTTTATGAATTTCAGGGACATGAAATAAGTGTTTGAGAGTAAGAGTTTTGGAAATGATAAAAGGACTAGAAAAATTAGAAGAACAAATGTGTTTAATAGGTAATCCCTTACCATTTCCCATGTGCACCTGATCAAGACCTGAGAATTCTGAATTGGTCATGAGGTTTGAATGATCAGTAGTCAAGTGGTTGGTGGCACCCGAGTTAGGATTCCAGTGCATATCAGAAGATTCAGCTGGGTACTAGGCTAGATTCTGTACTGCCTCTAGAGTAGCAAGCATAGCACCCATCTGAATGGATTCAGATGCTGAGTTTGGACTCTGGCAGTGAGCTAAGTTGCCTTGAACCTGATGAGAGAATTGAGAAGGACCAGCAAAAGACATGTCAAAACGATAATAACACTGCATAACAACATGACCTTGTTTTCCACAGAGTTGACATTGTACTTTGTTGTTGTTCCAAGGCCCTTTGTTAAATCTTCCAAAATGTCCTCGGCCACTGCTATGTGTGTTACTAGAAAAATGACCCTGTCTAGGATTACCCGAGAAATAAGCAGGAGATGCTGGAAAGAAACCAGCAGTTCCAGAAGGAGAGTGTCCAAAGCCAGTACCACTAAATTTTGGAGTAGAGTTTGACTGAGTCTTAGTCATAGAAAGATTGATAGAAGTAGGGCCAGAAGAAGAAGAACCAAAACCATCACTAGACTTTACAGCCTTCTCAATACGAACTTCTTGAGCAAGAACAAGAGATTCAACTTCTTCAATAGTGTATTCATTAAAACTAAAATTCACACTGATCTCCAAAATATCATATTCAGGAGGTAAACCATTGAATATTGCATCTACATGATCCTTAGTTGAAATTTCATGACCTACTAGAGCAAGCATATCAACAAAATGTCTTATTCGAAGCAGATATTCATTAATAGTCAAAGAGTCTTTACGTGTATTCTGCAATTGAGTCTTAATCTAAGACTTCTTGGCTCTAATTTGCAAGGCAAAGTATACCTCAACCGTGTGCCAGACTTGAGCTGCAGTTTCACAGTTGACCATTCGAGCAAGATTAGAATCGGACATAGAGGCTAGCATCCACGACACAATCAGTTGATCTTGTTGTTCCCATTCTAGATACGCAGTATTGATCACACGAAGAAGTTCATCTTCTGGAGAAAGAAACTTTGGAGGCAATCTTATTGAGCTAAAAAGAAAATCTTGAAGACGATGACCACGAATAGTGGCAAGAACTTGTCGGCACCATACCAAAAAATTATTGTTGTCTAACTTCAAAGAAATTGAGTGTGAGAAGGTTACCGGAGTAAATCGTGAGGAAGAAAGATTCTTTTGTACAATTGTGGAAGTTTCTTCCATGACGATTGCTGAAAAAAACACCGTTACTCGGTTAATCGATGGAAAAGAACGCTGGATCTGACAAAAGACCACCGGATCTGACAAAAGACCACCGGATCTGACAAAAGAACGTCAGATCTGACAAAAAACCACCGGATCTAACAAAAGAACACCGGATATGACAAAATAATGCTGGATCTGACAAAAGAACGCCGGATCTGACAAGAAGACCGCTTGAAAAAATGAAGATTCTGTCACCAGAGAGAAAGCAGTTCGCCGGAGAGGATTCTGTCACCGACAAAGTGGCTCTGATACCATATAAAGAAAACTATCTGAAATACACTTGAGAAAGAATCATATATTGAATGAATTATCAAAATCATTAAAACAGTAAAACTACTGTACATAAAGCTACTGAAACTTGTAGAATACGTTTTACTACAGAAACTTATCTAGAAGCTTTGTAAAGCTTGCTCAGGAAGCTAAGGTAACATAACTAAGGTTTCTTTACACTGAGTATAAAATATTCATGTTATATTGCAATTAAAAACCAGAACTATCTCAAACAAATAGAGATGGATACTGCACAAGTATCATCGTCTTCAAGACCGCTGTTACCAACACTTGAAATGGTTTCAAGATGGATGAGATTCGGAACTTGCCAAGCAACGTAATTTCTAATCTTCTTTTTACATGTTCATATTACCAGTAGAACTCATCCGCAGGCTCCAGTTATTTTGAGGAAAACTTCGGAGGGAACCAGTAACTATACAGTTCGATTAGTCTTTCGCCCCTATTCCCAAGTTAGCGAATGATTGCATATCGGTATCGCTGCGGGCCTCTACCAGAGTTTCCTCTGGCTTCGCCCCGCTCAGGCATAGTTCACCATCTTTTAGGTCCCGACAGGCATGCTCTCACTCGAACTCTTCTCAGAAGATCAAGGTCGGTCGGCGGTGCAACCCACGAAGGAATCCCGTGTGGATTTATTCACCCATTGACTCGCACACATATTCTTTAAATTACATTCTATTTGAAAGAAAATAGTACATTTTTTAATAAACTTCAAACAAAAAGTTTGGTACGTAGCATGTTCTCATTGTTGCAAGAAAACCTAAACAGCTTCGAATCACATGTTTTTATGTGATCATTGCAATCAAAATTCTTGAGCAATTCCCGGATATTTCAAACATTTACTGAAAAAAAATATATGAATGTAATTCTCCGCACTACTTTATAATAATATCTATTTACTTACAATTATAGGTGGCGACGTGATGTCCAACTCAAAGATACAACAGAAAAAACTGCTACTCTGTTTGCAGAAAATGAAGAAAGAGTTCTGAACTGTTCAGCATTAGAACTTATGCAAAAGAGTTCAGAAGTAACTTTCATCATCATCTTTAAATAATTTCTTACAAATTATACTAATCTTTAAAGATTTTATGAATAACTTTTAAGCTGTTTTGTTGAAGGACATAAAAAGGATCCTGAGACACGTATCAAGAATAACAAGCGGAAATGAATATTTGGTGGCTTGAAAGTTTCCAGGGCTGAGTACTACGGTGGCGCACAAAATAGATACACTGTCATCAACATTGTGGAAGTACCACAAAAAGAACCATCATTTGATATCAGCGGAAAGAGAAAGCTCAGATTTCTATATCGTGCTCTCTCTTTCTACACACACACACACAGATAATCAATGGGTGTTATAGTTCTACTTGATATCATCACTATATAAACAGAGCATTTCCAATGCAGACATCAATGCCAATTTTGTATTTCGTACCAAAAAGTGGAAATGGTATTTGATACAACTCCTCCATTGCAGCTATCCACTTCTGATCCATCTTGGCTTCTTCATAATCTGCAGGTGCACACATAGCAATGTTGCATCTTTGATAAACATCAGAAAGTATTCATAATCTGCAAGTGCACACACAATAATGTTGCATCTTTGATAAACATTAGAAAGTAGTCTTGTGCCTCTGACAGGAATGTCATCCACCATGTCATTCTGCCATCTCCTATGCTTTGTTCTGCTTCCATCTCCTATGCTTTGTTCTGCTATGTCTGAAGCAAGAAACTTGAGCTTTGGCTCTTTTGAGGTTAGATTCATCTTCTTTGCATCATCCCAGTTCCACTCTTCGTCTTCCATAAAGTGCACATCACTGCTTATAAAAATTTTTCCAGTTTCTGGCTGAAAAACTTTATAGGCTTTTGTAACCGAGCTGTAGCTAATGAAGATGCCTGGAAGTGCTCTTTTATCTAGTTTATCTCACTTGATCTGTAGGACAAAATCCTGAACTATTCAGCATTAGAACTTGGCAAAAGAGATCAGAAGTAACTTTCATCATCATCTTTAAACAATTTCTTACAAATTATACATATCTTTAAAGATTTTATGAATAACTTTTAAGCTGCTTTCTTGAAGGACATAAAAAGGATCCGGAGACATGTATCAAGAATAACAAGCGGAAATGAACATTTGGTGACTTGAAAGTTTCCAGGGCTGAGTACTACGGTGGTGCACAAAATAGATACACTGTCATCAACATTGTGGAAGTACCACAAAAAGAACCATCATTTGATATCAGCGGAAAGAGAAAGCTCAGATTTCTATATCGTGCTCTCTCTCTCTACACACACACACACAGATATATATATATATATATATATATATATATTTATATGAGACATGACTATGTATATACGTTTATGAGACTATTGTTAAATATGTGTATGAGACCCTTACTTCTTTTTTTTTTTTCCCCCCCTTTTTCTGTTAACTATGTTCCTCAGACTATTGTTTCTCTTATGTTTCATTTTCCGTTAAATATATTATACAAAGGTCTGAATTTTTTTTCATTTCAAAACCTCTATTTTATCGTCAATATATCATATAGTACAATCTAAAAGCACGTGGCCATCTCCACTAGTATATATAAAAGTGTGACATTCCACCGATAAGAAAATCTCACTTTATATTGACAATTAAGAAGTAAATGTAAATATCCATTTTAAGAACTCAATAATTTTAAAAAATGACTATTTTTCATAATACAAGATTTTATCTGTTTTTTAAAATTAGTTATTTGTGGAACTCATTTTGTACTTTATTAGAATGACCATAGTCTAATAGTGTACACAAAAACCCCAATTTTTGAATAGATTATCTTATTTCAGTAAGATAAAGTTGCAATCGTCATTGTAATGACCATATTCGAATATTTTACACAGACATGATCTGATATTTTGAATTTTATTATCTCATTTATTATCATAAAGTCGTAATTTTTATTCTCCTATTTGTTGATTATTTTAGAGGTTTTCTTGTTCAATTTCGTCAATTATTGATGGTCATAATTACTGGTTCCCGAATCAAATTCGGGTGCGGAAGCGTGGGGATGAAAAACAGCGGATCGTATATAACAAAATTTTTCATAAAACTTTTGAGATACTCTATAGATTATATTAATTTATGCACGAATAAATTAATCACATTAATTTACATCATTCAAGGATCAACCAAAAAATACCTGGAAGCCGACTCGGATGATAACTTGAATTTCTTTGACCACGAACAGTCCTTGCTCCAAGCTTTGTGTTTAGAATACCAAAGTCTTCCACGTCAATTCCTTGATTCCACGTAGACGTGTGTGTGGGCACACGTGAGACAAAAGAGGTTTCTTAAACACTCGAATTTCCACAAACACCAACGCATGCACGATGTGGAATTTTT
The DNA here is from genome assembly GCF_000414095.1 of Morus notabilis. Classification (NCBI taxonomy): domain Eukaryota; kingdom Viridiplantae; phylum Streptophyta; class Magnoliopsida; order Rosales; family Moraceae; genus Morus; species Morus notabilis. The sequence continues at coordinate 481,154 of NW_010363634.1, read as the reverse complement.
GGAGAAAAATATTTTATTCTCTTTTTCCTCTATGAGAATTTCGGCCACACTAAAAAACTAGGGCTCAATATATGTTAAAAATTGTCTCTACAATTTTCTATCTTTCTCATATTTAAAGAGAAGAAGTCAAACTTCAAAATAGAATCAAATCCTTATCTCTAATTTTGAATTTGGAACAAAAAATCCCTTCCCCTTATCCACTTGGTGGCCGGCCACACTCTAGGGTTTTATCCCTGTGTGTGGCGCCTATCTCAGATAGGGAAGGAAGAGATTTTATCCTTTATCCAGTAGTCCAATTTTAATTTAGATTCAAATTCGAATTTAAGTCAAACTTAAATTAATTTGAATTCTAAATTGAACAACTTATCAAATAAGTTTAAATGGATAAATCTACATATGTTCAAATTCAAATTTAAATAATCACATTATTTAAATAATAA
>NW_010363634.1:469881-480492 GCF_000414095.1 Morus notabilis | reverse complement strand
GAGCGCTCTTACTAATCCAAGTACCGAATCAACACTCAATAGAATTATTTATCTGCTTCTTTCTCAAGAAGGAATGGATTCCATCTTGTATAATAACATTCCCAGCTACCTATTTCATTATGTCTCTAAAATACAAGGAATAGAATTCAGGGTCTCGGAATCCGTACCGAGTAAATTAAAAGACATAAATCCATAAATAGGAGTTTGTTAAGAACTCAGGATTAAGATCATCCTATATATGACCATCGGTAGACTCAATTAGAATTTCTATGCTTAACGGAAATTATTAGAAATTCATATTGTGTCTGCGTCCATGTTCCACATAATCTCATTATGCGAAATACACTCATTCAATATCTCGCCATATTAACAGTGCGGATAACACCGTTCCATTCTAAATGGGAATGACATGTATTAATAATGTTTTAATTAAAGATTCTGAACTTTAATTAAATTCATTATGAACAATTACTTTTGATTATTATCCTTAAACATTATCCTCTCGTAGACAACACTTATATACCATGTTTAAGGTTACATAAATAATCAAGGAATTTTATTTGATATTCATAAAATATTCATAAATATATGCACATAAAATGATGAATAAACTCTTTTATTAAATAAATAATAAATATCCTTTTACATCTCATGCTTCTACGACACTATTCCCAACAATAATAATATAATTGCGATAGCTATGATAATGTATATTTTCATATTACACGTAGCTATTTTCTACCTTTGTTTCTGAACATACCTTTAAAAAAGTAGTGATGATGTATAGACAAACAAAAGAAGCCCGAGACATGGGATACTATGCAGACTATATTAATGGTGGCATTAGGTATGTTTAAAATTGGTTTTATTTTTTAGTGAAGGCACATTCCCCCACAGCTCATACATGCATTCGTTGCATGCCCATACGTGCCCAGTGAGATTTTGAATTTTTTTAATGCATACAAAACTTTTTAAAATATTGTGATTGTGTGGTCTTACATGGTAAACAAAATTTTAAATACACTCCATTTCAAATTGTAAAGTACTTAAATGAAGTAGTATATATAAAATTCGTGTCTAATAATATGGACGCACAAAATATAACACGTTTGTCCAATTAAGGAGATTTGATACGACGGCGACAACATCAAGAAGAGAGTCTTTGGGTGTATAAGTCCGATTGGTGTTTGTAATCTCTTTGAACTTAGTGGATTGTTCATTGTCTGGGCGTGGCCCCGCAGAGTAGGTGTGCGCACCGAACTGCGATACCATTTTTGTGTGTCTTGGAACTGAATTCAAAGAAAAAAAAATATGTCTACATTTTTACTGTCATCAGTGTCACAACTAGTGTTGCAACACCACTTGTGACACCGACCGAAAAACGGACCTAACAGATAGAAACGGTCTTAATGAATTCATCGGATCCGAGCAAGCAAAATATGTCAACAAAACCTGTCAACGAATCGTCATTATGAAATGAATATCGAAAATAAAATACAAAAGAGACAATAATGTACAAATGAATATTCAATTTCATTAGTTTAAAGACAATATCAATGTCCAACAGATTTTATAATTCATAAGAAAGGCTAAGATTGTACTATATCACCATCAAATAGTCTGAATATAAAGTTTTGAAGGAACCTCAAATAATGAAAATGCCCGAGAAATGAACTTAAAACAGGATGTTTCATTATAGTAAAGACTATATAATTATAAAAAATGGATGAATTGAACGGTTAATTGCAATAAAAGCCAACAAATTTTTAACAAAATCAACGAGAAAGAAGATCATTTATTCGGTCAACAAATTCTTCAGACCCAAAAAGAAAAAAATGTAACAAAGCCATTATTCGTGAGCAACAAATAAAAACCATATAGAATACGAAAGCCTATAAAAAATCGTAATATAATCATATTATACTAATAAATGAAAGTAAATTAATTACAATATATTAAATGGGGTTGAAAAGGAAAGTCTAAGTCTTAATATTATCATAAAAAAATTATAATGTAATCAGCAAAAATTAAGTTTATAAAAATGTGGAAACTAACCATATAGTGAGCATACCAAAAATTGTTCATAAGGGCATGCTAAGAATTATATTTTCCTTATTAACTACAAATAGATAGTTTTGTAATATTGTATAATAATAGACATTTTTAGATTCAGATTTTTTATAGTGGATATATTAGGTAATTACTTCTTTTCAATTGGATTCTGAATTGACCCCTTTTCCATTTAATCCAATCCATGAACACCTCTACTAAGAATGTTTAAGTAAAAAAAATTCATCCCTTATCTCATAAATTTTTATTTTATTTTGCACGATGAAATATGGATTTCAAGTTCCTATATAATTAGCATATGGAAGCTGAAAAATGATACATATGTATAAAGGGAGAACATAAAATGCCAATGCTAATAATATATTACCATTAAAAAGTGTGAAACTATTTTTAATGTAAATGCTAATATTAACGCAATGTTTGACCTAAAAAGTATAAAAATAGTAAATTTGATTTGTTATTTTAATTTGTGCTTTATTACATAATACTATTTTAAATGCTGAATTAATTTATTTTTTTGCCATAATCATTAAGCTTCGGAAGTGATAAAAGTGAATTTTAAAGTTTAAAATAATTTAAAAATCCCGCTATTGTTCTAATTAAATAAACAAAAAAGTCATTACATCAGCCAATATCAATGAAATGCTAAAAAAGTCATTATATCAACAGAAGAAAAGGGTAGAGACAAAGGCCAACAATAAAGCAGCATGAATGCCCAAAAGATAGTAAGCTGTAACATTTACAATTGCCCCCATTCTTTTGCTGCCCACAGCCTCTATTGGAGCCTAGAATTATAATTCCATTTTTCTTTTACACCATAGAATTAGATGAGAAACCTTCCTAAAAAATGGCAAGACTTACTGATGAAATAAAAGTTACGTAACACCTGAAAAAATGGCCTGAGTTCCGTCAATGATATGGGAAACTGCAATCACAATCAACATTTTTTCCCCATATTCCATAACTTCTCCTTCACTACTGTAAAAGTAAATCCAAACTTTGTGGCCGAAGATCATGGCAGCAGCTGCCAAGGTGCCTTCTATAACAACCATGGACAGAGAAACCCATATCACTAAACGAGCTTGTCGCGGTCTCCCAGCACCCAATTCATTGGAAACTCTAGGCTTGACAGACATGGAACAAGAACTGTTATAACAACCAAGTGTAATCGGAGAAAAGTGACAGTACTTATTATGAATCAAGATTTGTTATCCTATTTTCCTGTCTAGTTGACTGTCTTTTGAATTAAGTTTTGACATCTCATGATTTGTTTTAGTATTTTTATTATTCAATCGATATTTGTGTTGTCAGAGTGTTAAATTTAGATAACATGATAAATAAATAATGACGTGACAGTCATCGATACATAAAAGTAGAGACAATAGGTTTGGACTCCACTTATTACAGATTAACTCACCTAATTACCGCGCTGAGTCCAAGGGGTATCATGTGTACAGTTTGAGTTGTGTTAAGGCTGGAAATTGGGCGGAAGTGGTCAATAACTTTTGGATTTTTTAGCCACCAATCAATGGGTGTTATAGTTCTACTTGATATCATCACTATATAAACAGAGCATTTCCAATGCAGACATCAATGCCAATTTTGTATTTCGTACCAAAAAGTGGAAATGGTATTTGATACAACTCCTCCATTGCAGCTATCCACTTCTGATCCATCTTGGCTTCTTCATAATCTGCAGGTGCACACATAGCAATGTTGCATCTTTGATAAACATCAGAAAGTATTCATAATCTGCAAGTGCACACACAATAATGTTGCATCTTTGATAAACATTAGAAAGTAGTCTTGTGCCTCTGACAGGAATGTCATCCACCATGTCATTCTGCCATCTCCTATGCTTTGTTCTGCTTCCATCTCCTATGCTTTGTTCTGCTATGTCTGAAGCAAGAAACTTGAGCTTTGGCTCTTTTGAGGTTAGATTCATCTTCTTTGCATCATCCCAGTTCCACTCTTCGTCTTCCATAAAGTGCACATCACTGCTTATAAAAATTTTTCCAGTTTCTGGCTGAAAAACTTTATAGGCTTTTGTAACCGAGCTGTAGCTAATGAAGATGCCTGGAAGTGCTCTTTTATCTAGTTTATCTCACTTGATCTGTAGGACAAAATCCTGAACTATTCAGCATTAGAACTTGGCAAAAGAGATCAGAAGTAACTTTCATCATCATCTTTAAACAATTTCTTACAAATTATACATATCTTTAAAGATTTTATGAATAACTTTTAAGCTGCTTTCTTGAAGGACATAAAAAGGATCCGGAGACATGTATCAAGAATAACAAGCGGAAATGAACATTTGGTGACTTGAAAGTTTCCAGGGCTGAGTACTACGGTGGTGCACAAAATAGATACACTGTCATCAACATTGTGGAAGTACCACAAAAAGAACCATCATTTGATATCAGCGGAAAGAGAAAGCTCAGATTTCTATATCGTGCTCTCTCTTTCTACACACACACACAGATACATATATATATATATATATATATGTATATGAGACATAACTATGTGTATACGTTTATGAGACTATTGTTTCTCTTTTGTTTCTTTTTCCGTCAAATATGTGTATGAGACCCTTGCTTCTTTTTTTATTATTATTTTTTCCCCTTTTTCTGTTAACTATGTTCCTCAGACTATTGTTTCTTCTCTTATGTTTCATTTTCCGTTACATATATTATACAAAGGTCTCAATTTTTTTCATTTCAAAACCTCTATTTTATCGTCAATATAGCATATAGTACAATCTAAAAGCACGTGCCCATCTTCACTAGTATAAATAAAAGTGTGACATTCCACGGATAGGAAAATCACTTTATATTGACAATTAAAAAGTAAATTTAAATATCCATTTTAAGAACTCAATAATTTTAAAAAAGGACTATTTTTCATAATACAAGATTTTATCTGTTTTTTTAAAATTAGTTAATTGTGGAACTCATTTTGTACTTTATTAGAATGACCATAGTCTAATAGTGTACACAAAAACCCCAATTTTTGAATAGATAATCTTATTTCAGTAAGATAAAGTTGCAATCGTCATTGTAATGACCATATTCGAATATTTTACACAGACATCTGATCTTTTGAATTTTATTATCTCATTTATTATCATAAAGTCGTAATTTTTATTCTCCTATTTGTTGATTATTTTAGACGTTTTCTTGTTCAATTTCGTCAATTATTGATGGTCATAATAATATAATTGCGATAGCTATGATAATGTATATTTTCATATTACACGTAGCTATTTTCTACCTTTGTTTCTGAACATACCTTTAAAAAAGTAGTGAGGATGTATAGACAAACAAAAGACTATATTAATGGTGGCATTTGGTATGTTTAAATTTGGTTTTATTTTTTAGTGAAGGCACATGGCCCCACAGCTCATACATGCATTCGTTGCATGCCCACACGTGCCCAGTGAGATTTTGAATTTTTTTTAATGCATACAAAACTTTTTAAAATATTGTGATTGTGTGGTCTTACTTGGTAAACAAAATTTTAAATAGACTCCATTTCAAATTTAAAGTACTTAAATGAAGTAGTATATATAAAAATTTGTGTCTAATAATATAGACACTATGTCCCATATAATAAATCTTGACAAGTTTCCATAATGGTGGGTAATTAACTGGAAATTATTCACGAGTTGGAAAGAGATACAACAAGAAGAAAGTAACATGAAATATATATAGCATGGAAATAAGAAAGTGTTAGAAAGACTAATTATAATTCAGACAATGGCATGTGATTCAAAATGTCAACATTTCAAAATTCATAGCACTTCTCTTACAAGAACCCACATCAACACAAAGATATCAGGAGTCAAGACGCACAAAATATAACACGTTTGTCCAACAAAAGAGACGCATGTAATTAAGACCTGCTAAACAAAATGCTATGAAACCTTATTTCTTAACTGTTTTCTTAACTAACTCCAAATTCCTTTCGTCTTGATCCCAAAATCAGACATTTTATTTAGCTACCGCGACAACCAATAAGCAAACACAGACTGCCACTGCATTGACCACCCACAAAATCTGGTGTGCTGCATTGAAGAGAAAGCTCAAAAACGGGGATGGGTATATGACAAGTAAACCTGTTATCTTTGAATATTAATTCTTATTGGTTCGTACACATTTTATTTTTTTTAGTAGACTTTTTTTAAGTAGGAAAACGATATTATTATTATTATTAGTATTTTTTAAATGGATCTTATTATTGAATAATACTTGCAGCACTAAATATGTCTGAATTAACGGCCAGTTATTTCGTGGGCTTTCACAATAATCTACCATTATTTGCCCCGCTTGGTTAGATCATATCAATAGATTTCCACATTGATGAATGATAAATATGACAGATGAAACTAGAAATAATGGGTGCGTTTAGAAGTCATTCTGAAATGATTTTGTTTTTTGTATAAAAATAGAAATGACAACGTTTTCAATCTTAGATAGAAATCATTTTTGAAAATGCATTTGGTAGTTTTATTAAGAGATTATTTTCAGTATAAAAAAACTCATTAATGTCTTTCTCTCTCTGCTCGAGAGAGGAGAAAACGAAAATAAAAAATGAAAAACGACTAAAAGTCATTTTTTATTTATCTCTCATTTTACATTAACTCAAAAAATCGTTTTTATTTCTTTTTTTTCTTTAATTATGTCAAACACCGTTTTGAAATCATTTTTATTTTTTCTTTATCAAAAAACGTGAAAAACAAAGACAAGAATAATTTCAAATACGGCAAATAAGCTAAAAAGGCAAAGTATAGAAAGCATACTTAAATAATTTTCCAAGCTCGTCTCTTCGATTACGTCACAAGTTTATCAGCATCACGTAGATTTCAAAATTAATTTGGTTTTGATATCACTTTGCATAGGAATACGGAAAGATCATAAAATAAGCCTCGTAGATTTTGGTTTCTTTCAACGGAATCTGAACAGTTTTGAATTTTCCTTCACCATCGATATTATGAAAATCAATAATGTATTACGGTTTGTTCAGAAGACTTTTTGTTAGTAGGAAAATGATCTTCTTAGTACCTTTTAAAAACAATAATTGTATCATATAAATACTTGCATTAACTGCATGCTTGGATCTCATATCAATATAATTGAACTACGATAAATGACAGATGAAACTAGAAATTAGTTGGCCCTGCCCAAAAAAAAAAAAAAAAAAAAAATTAGTTTAGCTAGTTTTTGTCATTCTACCTATTGAACATAAGGAGATTAGAGTAATTAATTGTTTAATTCATTCCAAAAACATAACCATATAACAAAATTGGAATCTCAGTGTGTATTTCCAAAAACATGAAAATAAATTCCAAAATAAATTAACTCTCTAAAGTTTCTTTTTATCAAACCAATTACATGCGTAGTTTAAAAGTGTCACTGTACTCTTTGTAGGCCTGCTTCGAAAGATGCTTCTAATAGATTTAGAGAATTGGAAAATGATGGTACAAGTACAAAATTTCTATTGATGAATTGGAATATATATATATATATATAAATATAAATACGATTAGAGTTAGATTTATATATTCCACAACTTCTCCTTCACGACTATAATAGTAAATCCAAACTTTGCGGCCGAAGATCATGGCAGCAGCTGCCAAGGTGCCTTCTATAACAACCATGGACAGAGCAACCCATATCACTAAACGAGTTTGTCGCGGTCTCCCAGCACCCAATTCATTGGAAACTCCTAAGCTTGACAGATATGGAACAAGAACTATTAAAACAGCTAAGCATAATCGGAGAAAAGCGACAGTACTTATTTCGAATAAAGATTTGTTATCCTATTTTTTTGTCTAATTGACTGTCATTCCAATTACGTTTTGATATTTCATGATTTGCTTTCGTATTTTTATTATTTAGTTTTATATTTGTGTGGTCAGATTATTAAATTTAGATGACATGATAAATAAATAGTGACGGGACGGTCAATAATATATAAAAATGAAGACAATAAATCTCAACTCCACTTATTACGGATTAACTCACCTAATTACCGCGCTGAGTCCAAGGGGTATCATGTAAACAGGTTGAGTTGTGTTAAGGCTTGAAATTGGGCGGTAGTGGTTAGTAACTTTTGGATTTTTTAGCCACCAATCAATTGGTGTTATAGTTCTACTTGATAGCATCACTATATAAACAGAGCATTTCTAATGCAGACATCAATGCCAATTTTGTATTTCGTACCAAAAAGTGGAAATGGTATTTGATACGTTACTCTATTTCTTGTTCCGATGCATACCGTTATTTCAAATTTTATATCTTCTTCTTAGTAAACTTTTTATTTTAGAATAATTTGAAAAAGACAATATTATTATGATTGAAGGAAAAACTAAATATATCAACCTATAATAATAAATGTCAATAGTTTTGTATTTATATTAGTGCTAAATTTAACATCAAGTAAAACATATGTCAAATTTAAAATAAAAAATAGCATTACATTGTAGAGTGATTCTCCTACTTAAATGGTAATTTAGTATTGGCACACTAATTTGATAGTGCATTAGATGAGGAAGATAAATGTTTGAATACATACCTGCTTGACAAGACTGATGTTTCAAGTTTTGGATTAGGAAGAAAACTAGATAAGAGGACCATCATTTCAAATGACCAGATTTCCAAACTGATGTAAGACATGGAATGTAGGAATTAGACAAAGTAGGAAAAATAAAAAAAGATTAGGAAAACGAGAGAGAGAGAGAGAGAGAGAGAGAGAGAGAGAGAGAGAGAGAGAGAGTTGTACTTGTAAACGAGTACAAAGAAGTATTGAGAGAAGAAAGTGAGTGGAAAAGAAAAGAGATTGAGCTGCCAAATGTAATAGAAGAATTTTCTCTTATCTTGCTATTTATTTCCCTTGCTTTTATCATAGCTATATTATATAGCTATAGATGTACATATTCCCCAGAGCCGCGCCTCTATTTCTGAGGCCAACAAATGAATACACGTAGCAACGTTGTGATTCCTGTAATAACCATCATTGGAACCACATTGTTCTGTGCTTGCAAGAATTTTGTTTGGCATTGAATAATCGCAAAAGCGAAAATGCCCGGAATCATGAAACAAGCATATTGCCCGGCATTGGTCGAAATCTCCGGATCTTGACCTAAGAACACAATAATTTGCCCTGCATTTGCCCATATAATTGCAGGAGGAATGCAAACAAGTAGAAGAACAAGCATTGCTCTTTGCACGCGTATACGCACTTGATATTGTTTTGCCCGATAGGACTGACCACAGAATGTTTCCAATGCGCTAGACATTCCTCTCTATCCAAAAAATCATGGCAATATGGTTGTCACGCCCCCAAATCAGGGTTAGTGACGGGGAGGTTTGTTTAGAAACTTAAACCTGTTTAAGAAAATGATTAGTATATAATGTTGCAAACATTATAATATTTTTTTTTTCAAATTCAAAACATCCAAGTATTTCCAAACAAGCCCCTGTATTCAAGAGAAATTTAATTTCAAGAACGGTGGTGGAATTTCCAACCAAACCAGTTTAAAACCACGTCCCTGGTATCATGTCAAGAATTTCCACAGGTGTTTAGCATACATGAATATAAACAAGAGTAAATGTGACATCAACCACAGTCTAGTAATATTTAAGTTTACAATCCATAATCTTTTATACACGCCTTGAGATAAGGGATTAGAGGAAATACAACTCTTTGCTTTCCTGAAACAAGTCCACGTCACCGGTAATAGCTACCTACTCCGCACTACTTCTGGCGTCGCTTGGAGGGGTTTAATACATTTGAAAACAGGAAAATGTGAGTGAAAGGCCAAGTAGGATATAATTTTATAAAGCATTTAAAATAAAGGTACTCACGGTCTGAAGATATACACCCGGAACCGATCATCCTTTTTTTATTGAAAAAGAAAATACTCACATAATAGAATATGTCTGTATAATGAAAGTGTGCAACTCATCATAGCACTAAACAAGAAGCGGTAAAAATGTCTGTCTAATGAAAAGTGCAGAGCCATAATTCCACTAAACAAGAAGTGGATCCGTACGGGTTTCAGGACCTGTCCCTAAGGATGCGATTCCCACATCCCGATCTCTGAGGCCACCATGCATTGTATCATTCCTTAAATATTTCATTTTAAGAAATGATACTCTTTAAAATCTCATTTCCAAAATCATTGGAAAACTTAATAGCATTCTCATGCTATTCCTTTGAAATCATTTTCTTTAAACATGTTTTGTTCTAAAATATTTTCATTGGCCAAAATCATTTAAAGTGAGGCTAACAAGGATATGGATAAGAATATCCTACCTTTTGGATATCAAACCTGGTTTAGCTTTCCGTTCTCCTAGCCTCCGCTTTCCTTCGAGACTCCAATTCCAATCGTGCCACTAACTTTCCGATCAAAATCAACAATTTAGAGTTTGATCTTTCTCACCAAACATTCCTCTTTAATTAGATGCAATTGTATCATATTAGTGTGCCATAGTTCAAAATCAATGTTCATAAACAATTCTTAATTCAAATCATGAT
>NW_010363634.1:463381-468994 GCF_000414095.1 Morus notabilis | reverse complement strand
GACCTATGGAAGGGTGACCGGTCGACCGGACCGGTCAACCGGTGGGGAGAAATTCCAGGGCCAACAATGGCCGATTCGTGAAGAACAAAGCCAAAACCTGCAATTTTGGGTCCGATTTCGACATATTCTCAAAAGAAATGTATAGATCCAGTTTCAAATCAACAAATGGGGTCCAAAGTATCAAAAACTCCCAATTTTCATCAAGGTTTCACCAAATCCCATTCGGATTCCATTTAAAAACAAAATTTAAACCAAAAATCACCAAACTCGACTAAAACGAGTTCCACAAAGCTAAATCCAAAAATCTAAAGTAAGTTTCAAAGAGTTTTACCTCGATCCAAGCTTTGATGTTGAAAACCTCTTGGAAACCTCCATTTTTGGTTTAAATCCGGCCCTTGAGAAAGAAAACTTTGAGAGAGAGAAGGAGAGATAAACGGGAGAGGGAGAGAGAGAGAGAGAGAGAGCTCGAGGTAGAAAGAGAGTAAGGAGAGAGAGAGTGTCAAGACAGAGAGAGAGAGGGCGAGTAACGTGAGGAAGGGAAAGGAAAAAAGGAAATAAGGAAAAAGGAGAAGGAGAAATAGAAGGAAAAGAAAATTAGGAAAAATAAATAAAATAAATAGGGGTGAAATTGCAAATTCTAAAATAAATTTTAAAAGCTCATGATTAATTAAGAAAATCAATTTAGGCACACTAATAAACCACAATTATCATAATTAAACAAGTTTAATTCCAGAGGGCGTTACATTCTACCCCCCTTAAGAAATTTCATCCCTGAAATTGAAATTTACCTCACGATATGAACATATACGGATATCGTTCCTGCATCGTCATTTCCAATTCTCACGTTGCTTCTTCAACGCCATGGTGTTGCCACAACACCTTCACTAACGGTATCTCACGTTGACGTAGGCTTTTCATCTTCCGGTTAAGAATCTGTATGGGCGCTTCCTCGTAAGTCGTGTCATATTGGATCGGCACGTCTTACCATTGCACAATGGCTTCTGGATCGGGTTGACACTTCTGAAGCATAGAAACATGGAACACATTGTGCACGTGAGACAATTCTGGAGGAAGATCGAGGCGGTAAGCAACGACACTGACCCGTTGTGTGATCTGAAATGGCCCGATGTACCTCAGTGCGAGCTTCCCTTTCACACCAAAACGAGTAACTCCTTTGCGCGGTGAGACTCTTAACAAGACAAAATCACCTTCTGAGAACTCTAAGGGTCTACGTCTCCTGTCAGCATAACTCTTCTGACGACTCTGAGCCGTTAACAGTCGTTCCCGAACCACGGCTATTTTCTCATTATTCTCCTGGATAACATCCGGTCCAAGGGTCAGTCGATCTTCTGACTCAAGCCAACAAATTGGCGATCTACAAGGTCTGCCATACAATGCTTCGAATGGGGCCACCCCAATGCTACTATGATAACTGTTGTTGTAGGCAAACTCGGCTAAATGAAGATACTTCTTCCAGTTTCCACCAAAATCTAGAATGCAAGCGCGAAGCATGTCCTCCAAAATCTAAATGACTCTTTCAGATTGTCCGTCAGTCTGAGGATGAAATACGGTGCTGAAATTCAGTTCGGTTCCCATGGCTTCTTGGAAACTTCTCCAATATCTAGCGTTGAAACGAGTGTCATGATCTGATGTGATAGACAATGGAACTCCGTGAAGTCTGACAACGTGCTCCAGATACAACTCTGCTAGAACTTTCCTGGAATAAGTCGTACGAAAGGGAATGAAGTGCGCGGACTTCGTTAACCTATCCACAATGACCCATATGGCATCATGTCGATGTTCAGTCCTTGGCAATCCCATCAAAAAATCCATCGTAATGTGTTCCCACTTCCATCCAGGAACAGGAAGAGGCTGCAATTCTCCAGCAGGTTTCCGATGTTCAGCCTTGACTCGAAGACAAGTCGCACAATCTGACACGTATTGGCGAACATCCTTCTTCATACCTCTCTACCAATACTGCCTTTTGAGGTCTTGATACATCTTGGTACTCCCAGGGTGAATAGCGAACCTCGATTTGTGGGCCTCGTGAAGGATCGTCTTTTTTATCTCATCCACCTGAGGAACGGTAAGGCGATTCCTGAAGTAGAGCGTTCCATCTTCCTGAATATTCCATTCGCCCAGTTTTTCTCTATTCTGAACTCGAGTCCAAATTCCTTGAAGATGCGAATCCTGCCATTGGTTCTGCTTGACTTGCTGTATAAGGATTGGCGTTGAAACCAAGTTGTACACCATGACTTGGTTAGAATCCTCATAATACTGAAGATCATAATCACCTACAATTGCATTCCGTTTCCAATCTTCCAATGCCAAAGATGCTAGGATTCCTGGAGTCTTTCTGCTGAGAGCGTCTGCTACCACGTTGGCTTTTCCATGATGATACTGCAAGGTGAAGTCATAATCCTCAATGTATTCCATCCACCTTCTTTGTCTCAGATTTAAGTCCTTTTGAGTGAATAGATATTTCAAACTCTTATGATCAGAGAAGATCTGGAATTTTACTCCATAGAGGTAGCATCTCCATATCTTGAGAGCAAAAATCACTGCTGCTAACTCTATATCATGCGTGGGGTAGTTCTGTTCATGTGGCTTCAGTTGACGAGATGCATAGGCCATAACATGTTCATTTTGCATCAGAACACACCAAAGTCCTCGTCTTGATGCATCGGAATACACCTCGTACGGCTCATCGCTATTAGGAATCGTCAGAATCGGCGCACTGGTTAGCCTAGTCCTCAGTTCTTGGAATGTATGTTCACAATCGGCATCCCATTCAAACCTGACTTCCTTTTTAGTCAACCGCGTCATTGGAGCAGCAATACTCGAAAAATCCTTTACAAATCATCGATAATACCCCGCAAGTCCTAGGAAGCTTCGAATTTCGGCAACGTTCTTCGGTCGTTCCCATTGTAGCACCGTTTCAATCTTTGAGGGATCCACTGAAATTCCTTGTCCAGATATAACATGTCCAAGGAACTTGACTTCTGTCAACCAGAAATCACATTTCTCATTTTTTACATAAAGCTGGTGTTCTCGAAGAGTCTAGAGAACGATCCTCACATGTTGCTCATGCTCTTCCCAAGTCTTTGAATAAACCAGGATGTCATCAATGAGACTATCACAAACTGGTCTAAATACGGGCGGAAGACTCGATTTATTAAATCCATAAAGGCGGCAGGAGCATTCGTCAGTCCAAAAGGCATTACTAAGAACTCATAATGCCCATAACGAGTCCTGAAAGCTGTTTTTGGAATATCATCTTCCCTAATCTTCAACTGATGATACCCGGATCTTAAGTCAATTTTTGAGTAATACCGTGATCCTCCCAGTTGATCGAACAACTCATTGATCCTCGGCAATGGGTACTTGTTCTTCACGGTAACCCTATTCAATTGTCGGTAGTCTATGCACAACCGAAGGGATCTGTCGTGCTTTTTTGCAAACAAGACAGGTGCACCCCATGGGGAAGTGCTGTTTCTAATGAATCCCTTTTCTACCAACTCTCTGAGCTGTTTCCTTAGCTCTTTCATCTCCGCAGGCGCCATTCGATACGGAGCAATAGAAATTGGAGTCGTCTCCGGAAGTAAGTCGATGCAAAACTCGATCTCCCGATCAGGCGGTAAACCAGGCAACTCATCAGAGAATACATCCGCATATTCATTGACCACGGGGACCTCAACATTCTCCCCGGCGATACCGGATTCACCCTCTAATGCCGAAAGGAACGAGAAACAAGCTAAATTCCGTCGTCCTCCGACATTATGCCTCAGTAGTCGTTCTTCTGTAACTGGGTTAACACATCCCTGATACGTTACTGTCGTGCCAGAATCGGTAGTCAAGGTGACTGTCATACGATGGCAATCAACAATCGCCCCATATCTTGACAACCAATCCATTCCAAGCACCACATCAAACTGATTTATGGGAAGGATTATCAAATCGACCTTTAATTTCTCACTTCCAATCATGATCACACACGACCTACATACACTAGTCACCTCCATACGTCCCAATGGAGAGCTTATAAACATTGAAGTCTCTAAGTCATCGGGTTTCAAACCCAAAATTTTCACAAAAGAAGTGGAAACAAAAGAATGCGTAGCACCAGTGTCGAACAAAACTCGTGCAAAAGAATGTGAGATAGGTACCATACCCTCGACAACTGGGTTTCCGGCATGAGCTCCAGAACTTCCCTCGGCCATGGTATGCATCTGCCCCGGTGCTTTCCCTTTTCCTCTCTCATTGTTGTTAGGTCTCTGGTTTCCAGGCCTATACTGTTACTGCGGTGGGGTAGACTGTACTGACACAGAAGCCTGTGGTCAGAAATAAGAGTAGTTCGGCGGACGGAAGATCGGTGCAGGAGGAATTGGCATATGTGCAGGCAACTGGGACCGATAGAAAGGCGTGAACTGTGGAAGTCTGTCTTGACTAGGAGCAATACCCCTTTGACTCTGCGGTAATTGCTGGGTCAGTTGGTTCACTAGTTGGCCCCTGATAGGACAGTTCCTCTTGATATGCCCTAGCTCCCCATAATGGTGGCACTTGAAGCTATAGGGTCCACTCTTCTCACTTCCCGAAGAGCCACTGCTACCACTAGGCACTCCCCCACTACCTTGCCCTTGATCACGGCTTTTTCTGTTATTCCTTTGAGGTCCTCCTGAAGTTTTCCCTAAAACTGCTCGATCCTGAAGGAATGCGATGTGTTCTTGTGCAACAGAGATGGTTGCTGCAACCAGGTCAATGTAGACTCGATGCCTTAAAGCTACCACTGATTTTCGGATCACACCCTTAAGACCTTTCTCGAACTTTAGGCACTTCATGCGCTCCGATTCAATCAAGGAGGGAGCAAAACGGGACAGTTCATTGACCTAGCTTCGGTATTCCCTCACTGTCATTTCCCCTTGCTGTAGGCCCATGAATTCCATGGTCTTTTCATCTCGATAACTTTGGGGAAATAATTGCTCATTAAAGAGCGCTTTGAATTGTTCCCAAGTCATCCCCTCTACATCATGCATTCGCCGGATATGCTTCCACCACACACCTGCAGGACCTTCAAACTTAAAAGCTGCGAACTCCACCCAATACTCATCCGGTACTCCTATGGTACTTAGATGCTTAGACACCGATTCGAACCAATACTCAGCTTCCTCGGGTCCACCCGCGCTAGTGAATGTAGGAATTGAACTACGCCTGTACTCACAGAAGTAGTTCTGTTTTCTGTCCTCCGCGGGACGTTCATTTTGGGCTCTAGTAGCCATCCCCTGGAAGGCGGCGTACATGGCTTTCATGAATTGCTCATTCGGCATCGCCGGTGGGTTAGGGTTTCTACTGCGCGGCGGCATTCTTTTATCTGAAAAGAAAGCTAGACTGTTTTAGTGGTTCCTGATGTCATTCATGTATGCATAATTCCAAACCCTAAGGTTCTAAACCATGGGCTCTGATACCAAGTCTTGTCACGCCCCCAAACCGGGGTTAGTGACGGGGAGACTTGTTTAGAAACTTAAACCTGTTTAAGAGAATGATTAGCATATAATGTTGCAAACATTATAATATTTTTTTTTTCAAATTCAAAACATCCAGGTATTTCCAAACAAG
>NW_010363634.1:431840-462097 GCF_000414095.1 Morus notabilis | reverse complement strand
GGTCAAAACAGGGTTTTCTGGGCTGTTTAGGGTCGGTTTCAGTGGGAACCAGTCGACCGGTGATAGATGAGTGTAACTCCACCGGTCAGCCGGTGGAGAGGTGACCGGTCGACCGAATCGGTCGACCTATGGAAGGGTGACCGGTCGACTGGACCGGTCAACCGGTGGGGAGAAATTCCAGGGCCAACAATGGCCGATTCGTGAAGAACAAAGCCAAAACCTGCAATTTTGGGTCCGATTTCGACATATTCTCAAGAGAAATGTATAGATCCAGTTTCAAATCAACAAATGGGGTCTAAAGAATAAAAAACTCCCAATTTTCATCAAGGTTTCACCAAATCCCATTCGGATTCCATTTAAAAACAAAATTTAAACCAAAAATCACCAAACTCGACTAAAACGAGTTCCACAAAGCTAAATCCGAAAATCTAAAGTAAGTTTCAACGAGTTTTACCTCGATCCAAGCTTTGATGTTGAAAACCTCTTGGAAACCTCCGTTTTTGGTTTAAATCCGGCCCTTGAGAAAGAAAACTTTGAGAGAGAGAAGGAGAGATGAACGGGAGAGGGAGAGAGAGAGAGAGAGAGAGCTCGAGGTAGAGAGAGAGTAAGGAGAGAGAGAGTGTCGAGACAGAGAGAGAGAGAGGGAGAGTAACGTGAGGAAGGGAAAGGAAAAAAGGGAATAAGGAAAAAGGAAAAGGAGAAATAGAAGGAAAAGAAAATTAAGAAAAATAAATAAAATAAGTAGGGGTGAAATTGCAAATACTAAAATAAATTTTAAAAGCTCATGATTAATTAAGAAAATCAATTTAGGCACACTAATAAACGACAATTATTATAATTAAACAAGTTTAATTCCGGATGGCGTTACAATGGTCCATTAAGTACTAAAATCTAGATTAACCTATTGCTTAAGCTATTTGTGAAACATAAAATCTGGAAGTGATCAACACATATAACATGTATAGAAAACTCTATTTCTGAATATTTGATGAACAATTATAAATAATGACAATAAACTAGAAAGAAAGAAAAAATAAAAGAAAAAACCATGAAATAGTCTTTGATGGAACAGGGGAGGAAAAACAATCAATTGAATGGTGAATTTGATTAAGATGGTTGGAAAATTCTTCATAGATCACAAATAAGAGGTTGAAAATGATTATATATATAGGAATTGTCTCCAGTCCGGTACCCGAACTGGAGCGGCACTTGTTTATTTCTCTATAAAACATATATATTTCTTCTTTAGAATGTGTATATTTTCTCTTAAAACATACATATTTCTTTTTATGGTAAAATATACAACATATACATATTTTAAGAGAAAATATATAAGAAATAGACATGTTTCAAAAAAACATACTAAGTCTGGTACCGGACTAGAGATTTTACCTATATATATATTACACTCATACCAACAAGCTGAAACCAGTTACTGAAGCAAACGAAGTGGCCATTGAAGCTCATTCTAATTCTCCGAGATGGCCCAAAAACATCAGTGAAATCATCTGCAAAAAATTTGTCAAAAGATTAACACATACTGGAGGACCCGCTAATACTAGCTGTTTCCTGGCCTCTTCAACAATTTCATGTTTTGTGACTTTTTCTCTTGAACATGTCTCATTTTGCTTATTGTGATAAAAGGCGAGCATTTTGCTCCTCAAGATCCATGTTTTCTAGCTCAAATATTTGATTTCCAAAATTAACTCAATTGAAGGTCAGGAAAGGTGTAGTAGCTAAAGAGTATACACTCTAGTTATTGGCAGAGCCAAAAAAAAAATAAAAAAATAAAAAAAGTCATGGGTGGGAACGTGATTGAACTAATGTGAAGTAAATAAAAAGATGAAAAATCTCAAAGGGTACAAAATACGGATTTTATAAAATTTGAAATTCAAAATTAAAAATAAAGAAAAAAGTTTAGGCGGGGGTGGCTGCCTACTCTCAGCTGTGGGTGGCTCCACCCCTAGTTATATATAGACACACACACACACATATATATATATATATGTATATACATATATATATACATACTAGTTCAAACACGTGTTCTCGCGTGTGTATTCAACATTTTTTTTTATACGGAGACCCTATTTTTTTTTTGAAATTTTTTTAATTTATGTTTTTTATTTTTATTTTCTTAAAAGTTTAGTCCAATAGACAACATATTGAAGAGAGCAACATCAAAAGGAAAAAGGTTTTTAATGGCGCGAATTAGATAAAAAAATTATTTAGGAGTACATATGAAAGAAAGTTATTTGGAAAAATAAAGGATAAAATGTTTCCATAGAGACACATTTGAAAACAAGATATTAAAGATTATTTATTAGGTATACATAAAAAATGTATGGGTAATCTTGACAAATACTTCTTAAAAGTGTATGGATTATGATTTTTACCATTTGCTCTTGATTCATAACTTTTTTATTCAAATAATTCCACTAACAAAAGGGTATTTATCAAGAGTAATGAGGTAAAGGTTTAGATTCGTGCACTCTCAAGAATAAATTCTCTATTTTTTCAAAATTGTATTTGAGAGGGTTGTTTCCTAATAATAAAAAGGTTTTGATTAGGATATATATGAGAAGAAACTATTTTAATGTGATAACTAGAGAAATTTTTTTTATGAGGGACACAATTGTAAAAAGGAAATATATAATATATTGTAGAGTAAAAAAGGGGAGAGAAAAAGAAATCAAACAAAAAAGGAAGAGTAATTGACACTATTAGTCCCTTAACTATTTAATAGGTAACAGTTTAGTTCTTTTCTTTTTTAAATTTTGATAAGACAGTCCCAAAACTCTTCAATTGTTGAAATTAAACCCTTTCTATTTATCTCTGTTAAATTTTTCACGGATTCATCATATACACTACATTTGAATAGAGTTTTTTCAATATATTTTAATAGGTTTGAGGGTAATTTTGTCGTTTTATTAAAACTTAGAGGTACAATGAAATTGACGTGCATGATTCTGTGAAAGACTTAGTGGAAATAGATTCAAAGGGGTTTAGGGATCGTTACACTAAAACTAAAAAGAGAATAAAACTGTTACATATTAAAGAGTTTAGAGATCATTGAGAGGCATAATGAAATTCACGTGCATGATTCTGTGAAAGACTTAGCGGAAATAGATTCAAAGGGGTTTAATTGCCAATAATTAAAGAGTTTAGGGATCGTTTCACTAAAACTAAAAAGAGAATAAACTGTTATATATTAAAGAGTTTAGAGATCATTGATGCCAATTACTCAAAAAGGAAAAAGAGAAAAAGAAAGTAATGAAAAAAAAAAACAAAATAAAGAAAAATGAAAAAAAAAACTTTAACGTAAAAAAACGTATTTCTTGGCTATTATATATAAAAGGATGTAATTGAGAGGGTCATTTCCTTAAATATATATATATATATATATATATTAGAACATTTATAACAAGAAATTATTTTAATGGGATAATTAGAGAAAACAATATTTACTAGGGACACATTAAGAAAAAAAAATGTATTGTAGAGGAGAAAAAGTGATTGAAGAAAGAAGTCATGAAAAAAAAAAAAAAAAAAAAAAAAAAAAAAAAAAAAAAAAAAACTTTAACGTTAAAAAAAATGTTTCGCATGGGTTAATATGGGGGGAAAAACGTGCGAAATATTTCGCACCCCACAGAAGAAGCCCATTCTCCTTCGAGAGAATGGATTAGATTAGAGAAAAAAATATTTATAAGGGACACATTTTTCAAATGGAGAATAAGAATGTATGGTGGAGGAAAAGAAAAAAGTAAAAAAATAATAAAAAAACCATTTAACGTAAGAAAAATTTATTTATTGGGTGTATATAAAAAGATGTATTTGGAGGGTCGTTTTTTAAAAGGAAAGTTTTTAATTAGGACATATATGGGAAGAAATTATTTTAATGAGATAATTAGAGAAAAATATTTATGAGGGACATATTAAAAAGAAGAAAAAATGTATTGTAGAGGAAAAATGGATGAGAAGAAAGAAGTCAAGGAAAAAAGAAAAAGAAAAAAGGGAAAAAGAAAGTAAAGCAAAAAAAAAAAAAAAAAAAAAAAAAAGGAAAAAAAAAAAAAAAAAAAAAAAAAAAAAAAAAAAAAAAAAAGGCCTTTAACGTAAAAAATGTTGCCATTGTGGTTTCGTACTCCCCACAGAAGAAACCACGTTTCGCACCCTGCAGAAGAAACTCATTCTTCTTTAGGAGATTGGAATAGATAGATATATAATGCATCCCATTTGCACAACTTGTCTTGTTGAGCCTTGGAATTGATACTTTTTTATCTTTCCTTTGGTATTTACTAGAGCAATATTGAGTACTTAGTGCTAGTTGTCGTCTTGATGGTTCACTTTTATTCAATCACACGTTTAAATGGGAAGGGCAATTATGTGGTGTACAAAATATTACCTAAAACTCCCAAGAAAACATTATCGTTGATGATGTTAAGATGTTCTTCTCCAATTTCCACTAGTATAGAGCTGTGGCCTATACAAAGTCCATTTTTTTTTTAACTAATATACAAAAAGTCCATTGTAATATTAGAGTTAGAAATTTCTGATATTTCTGTGTGATTATCATTAATGATTTGGAGCTTGAAGAAAGATAATTCATACTAATGTGCCTTGGATGATCAAGTTCACTAGGCTTTGGTGAGCACAAATATAGCCACAACGATTCAATTACCCGGGTGGTGCACTCCATCACGGAGCTAATATGTTGTATAGGTCTCCCTCTAAGAGCCCACTATGCCAAAAATATCTTATAGTTATTAAAAGGGAGAAGGAGTGAAATAGGACAATACTTAAGATGAATTAAAATTAATAGGTCAATAGTTTACATAAGTTAATAAATATGTCAAATTACTGTTTTCGTCTATAACTTGTCTGCTTATGAACCATAACTTGACAAGTTATTGTCCATAATTATCCATAACTTGTCTGGCTATGAACCATAACTTGATAAATTTTTTCATAACTTATCTGGTCATGAACCATAACTTGACAAGTTATGGCATATTAATTTCTATAACTAAAAATTGACCTATATACTTTCTTAAACTTTTCATATTGGCCTATTTTCTACTATTTCTCTTATTAAAAATATCGTTTCCTTTTTTTTTTCTCTTTTCCCTTTGGCGGGTTCTGCAAACTTTAGATCGTGATATATATAAAAAGAACACTAATATTTTTTCGGATGGGGTTACAACCTCATCAGTCACACACAATGGCGGATTTAAGTACGACTCAGTAGGGGCTACCGTCCCCACTCAAATTGTTTTAAAAAAAATATTACCTTAAAATTTTAAAATTTTACACTTAAATTGAAATAATATATGACCCCACTAAAATAAATATATTTTCTTATATGTCCCCACTAAGATAATTTGTTAAAAATATTTTAATATACGCCTCTATTGAAGTGAAAGACTGGCTCTGCGGTTGACAGGATTGTGGCCCTGTGAGGTTGAAAATTTGTTATTATATTAAAAAAAAAAGACATTGTGAGGGAATTTAAGAAGGTGAAATTCAAAAGTGAAATCATAGAAATGTAGAAACCCTACATTGAAAAATTCTGACCGTTGGTGTCGAGTGACTTTGTAAACAACAACCGTCAAAACAATAAACACTACTTAGATAGTGAGAGTATTACAGTCATTACAAAAAATTGATTAAAAAAAAAAACCGAAAGATGGAAATCTATTACTTCTTTTCCAAGTGATGGAAATCTTTATAGATGTCAAAATAGGGTCATTCATTTAATTTTCTCCTTTTAACTTATAAATTGTGTTGCCCCTAACTCATAGAGAAATGGCAATCTTTAAGAATGCCACTTTAATGAGGCATGTTAAGAATACTGCAACTCCAATAGGAGGGGTTAGAATTTGAGCACTCTAAAGGATCAATCATAGGTCGACAAATGTGTTTTGTAAAACTACTTGATTACTGCATGTAATATACCTGATTATATCACCAAATAAACATTGACATCAGCTGACAATTGCAGCCCGAATAATCTGCTAGATTATTAGTGAGAATCTATAATATTATGTCTTCTTTTTCACCATTTTAGTAAAGAGTATTAATCAAGATTAAGGACAAAAATTCAGATCCATACACTTTAAAGGAAAGTTCAGCAATTTACTCCATTTTTTATGCTAGTTAAAAAACAATTTAATGGATTACCACAGTTATCTACTACATGAATTGCGAAATTAACAAGTATCACAAGCATTCTCTGATGTTGGTCACTTGAGTAACCTGGTAGATTACCACTAGCAATCTATCGGATTAAGTATACAAAATTAACATATTAAACGAAAAAAAATACCATATTAACCAATAAATCATAAAAATATTATCAATATTTACTCAAGTCTAAAGAATTGGGGCAAAGCGAGATGAAATAGTGCGAGTTGTCGAGCTTCATGACATCCTCCCCCTTGGTGAGCTGCCATGGATATCTAGTATGGGATATCTTGAATAGAGGTTGCGACTCGCCTTTCAACGTTAGAGTCAGCTTGATCACGCCTTTTGCTTCTTCATTTTTTGTTCAATCAACATTTTTTTTATTTAGAATTTCACAACTTTCTAACATATTTCTACACTATTATGATAAAAGTTTATGATCCTATATTTACTTTGAAAGAAAAAAAATGTATAGGTTGGTTAAATGACTATACTTGTTCAAGTTCAACTCAAATTATAAGTTTTTCTGCTTTGAACTCAAATTATAAGTTAAATTAATATATTTATTTGTATATTCTCGTAATAGATAAATGACTATACTTGTTCAAGTTCAACTCAAATTATAAGTTTTTCTGCTCTGAACTCAAATTATAAGTTAAATTAATATATTTATTTGTATATTCTCGTAATAGAAAAAAAAATTTTGAATAAATAATTATGAAGCATTGTTAAAAATACCTTATAATCGTAAATGAGATCGAAAAAAAAGTTCAAAATAAAAATAAATGTAACGTCTCTCATACTAGTCTTTATTTATATTTATTGATAATATGAGCTGAATGGGGTTTTGACTTTTGAGTCACGGTTAGTAAAAATTATTACTTAAATGAGTGTCATAAATTTCTCAAACACTATGTCTCCCAGTAGTGGAGAGAGAGAGTAATCTATTGTTTGATTGGAGGGAGTTAATAAAGAGTCTCCTTTCGGACCCATTATTTTAAATCATTTTCATTAATGAAAAAATTTAAACACTCCATTCAACTTTAAATTAAAAGAACTATTTTATCCTTCATAAGAAATTATTAATAAATATAGACAATATAAAATAAATAACTATAATCCATCTTTTCAACCAATTTCTATCTCTTTTTACCAAACGAATTCTAAAGAAAAAAAATATATCTTCACCTCAACACTACAGAACAAGTGGTCAAGTCCTGTATTAGAGGTGTCACTTCGCATGATTAATTTTGTGGGTGAAGTAAAAGCAGTTTTTCAAAGACGATCAAAACGTGCTAACTTATGTGCTATTCAGTAACACACTCACACAGATCCCAAGACCTGAAAAATCTGTCTTAGGCAGTTCCTTAACACCAAATTTGTCAACAAATACAACCAGATCCTTCAACACCAAATGCTTAATTAGTTGCAGATTAAACTATTTATTTAATTATTTTGAGGAAAATAACAAATTATTAATCTTAAATCAACTCTCAAATTAACATTAATCCTAACAAATTCCTTCTCCTAACAAATAACTGATTTATTTTGATGAAAACAACTTATTAATCCTAAAATCAGCCCTCCAATATACTTTAACCCTAACAAATTAAGGGAACGTGTGTTTCCTATATTCGTCCCTAATTCTGAATCATGATTCATGGTTCTTTACAGTATTTTCTCTCATAAAAAATACACGTAAAACGAGAATGATTTTGAATCATGATTCTGAATACATAAATCAAACGTTCTTTTATCTTTCTCCTAACAATGTTTGATCTCGTTTCTAGTGCGTCACCATCTCCCTGCGCGGAAGATGTCAGACGAGAACAACCACGAAGAAATTCTAAATATTTTACCATACGTATGTTCATTGCTCGTCTTGTAATGCTAATTTTATGACTGGAGAGGATTTTTTGGGATCACTTCTTTAGCTTCAGTGCTTGTTTGTTGTTGTTTAATAATGATGATGATGATGATGAGGAAAAACAAAATAAAGAAAATTACAAAATTAAACAAACAAATGGGTGTAATGAAAATCCAGCTTCTGATCCCTCAAATTTCATGGATATAATTGGCATTTTCATTAAGATACATAATGTATAATAAGTCTCCAAACCATATAAGAAACGAAAGACATACATATAAGAGCAGGAAAATTAAACAAGAAAAGTCCCAACTGCAAATAATCAGGACATAGCTAGGTATGTACTATTTCCAAACTTAATATACCACAAGAAATTTGGCCCAACCTTTATTTCTTTGCTACTCTTGTTTGGATTCCATATCATCATAATCAGTGCAATCAATACAAATTGCACCATCTCCCTCCTTCACAAGTGACGGCACCGCCGCACATACGATACTTGCCACCACAACAGCGACAGTCACCGCCCCGAAAAGAGGCACCCACATCAGAAGTGCCATAGCCCTCCCAAACTGCTGATTCTTGATGATAAAAGACTTCTGAGGTTTCTATTTTAGAATTCTTGAACACTAAAATCGAGATTTGTGCAGTGACACAAAATGTTGGTTGCATTTAACTATATATATTTGTATCAACTTTATTTTACCTTCGCCCTGAAGTACTTAAAGTAGCTTTCAACTTTATTTTACCTTCGCCCTGAAGTACTTAAAGTAGCTTTCAAAAAAAAAAAAAAAAAAAAGAAAGAAAAGTTCCAATTCACCACTTCTCTTAATAATCCCAATGTACCACTTCTCTTAATAATTGTTTGAAAAGGAAAAAAGATGGCATTATAACAAAGTCGAACGTGAGAATTCATGGGGGACATAGTATAAGGACAAGGATAATGGCAATATTATACAAGGCCATCATCAACCTTTTTAATATCGTGTGAGTGAAGGGAAAAATGGGACGGTTTACGGTTTTTTAATGGCTGCAGACCGTACAAAAATAATGGTATGTTTTAAAATATATTGGGACGTCAATCAGTGGATGATGAAAAGAAAGTTACATGACAGTTTAGACAGCTAAAAAAATTTCAAGGGGTCATATCATTTCTTTTGAGATGCATGTTAGCTTCTGGTAAAGACGAAATTCTCAAAATTCAAGGGGAAAATATGGAATTAGAGTGGATGTTCAAGGAGATAAATGATTCACCAGTGTAGTAAAGGTTTACCTATAATATATATATATATATATATAAATATATATAATAGAGATCAATTGTATAATTAAATTTATTTAGAAAGTCAAGGTGTCGACCGGTATTTACAAATTAATTTAATCTCGAGTTGATAGGATGTTATAAAAAGAGAATAAATTGTAAAAAATAAACAATAAAAAATAAAAGAATATACAGACTTATAGTGGTTAACCAGTCAATGGCCGTTTGATGTCGACCGATATTTATAAGTCAATTTAGTCTTGAGTTGATAGGATGCTATAAAAAAAATAAATTGCAAAAAATAAACAATAAAAAATAAAAGAATATACAAATTTATAGTGGTTAATCTTTGATGTGAAAGCTACGTCAATTGCAGCGTGCACTATAAGCTTTTAAAAGTACAATTACAATAGTGATAATTAGTGATATAGAGAAGGGAGAGAGAGGAGAAAGGAATTTAAAAGAGAGAATTTAGAGAGAGGAATTGAATAGTGAACATAGGTCTCCCTAATTTATGGTAGCAATCCTCTATTTAGAAGCGATGGTTTGAGCCTCCTTAGTTTCTCAATTTTTGAATTGATTTGCTATTGACCAGAAGAGAATGAAGTTTCCTTATATAGTTGCAGTAGACTTTCCTTCTCCCTTGTTTTCTTATTTGATTTGGGGAAGCTTGCTTTCCAAGTTTGATCTAATTCTTGCTCTAGTTCTCTAATTTAGTTGATTTGGTCTTAATGGACTTCAAGAAATTTTCTTTCCTGATTTATATGTAGTGGTCTCGACAAGTCTCCTCGCCTTCTCCAATTGACGCTGTCTCTTTAGTTGATTCTTCGGCCAGTCAATTCCAGTTTATATTCTCCATAAAATATTGTACACGTATACGGCGACGCGACGATCGTGGTGCTAATTTTAACCTTAACATTGTACACGTATACGGCGACGCGACGATCGTGGAATGATGGTTCAAGATGCAAAACGCCATTAGAACTCGTATGTCGTTTGTGTTGAGTTGCATAGGATGGAGGTTTACCACCCGAAGAAAACAGTGAATCAAGGGGTGAAGGGAAAAGCGAAGAACCTGAATGATCTGATAAGCTCTAAAACTTTTTGATTGTCACTTGAGGCGAAATCCAAAACTATACCATATTTAGGAAATGATTTAGACCTTTTTGGATCATTTGAGTCTTTCAAGCCAATCTGTATGTAATGTTATCCTTAATTCACCCGTTGAGCCTGAATTAACCTTTTCTTTGTTAACCATATTTTCTTCCCGAGCTTCAAAATAATCATTTCTAATTTTTCTTCCTCACTCATAGGCACTTGATCATTCTAGATAAGTATTTGGAATTGTGCCACTTGTATGTGTTGGGAAAAACTACTACTAACAGTTACGGAATAAAAACTTTGTCCTCTTTATGTGATAAAATAAGATCTCAAACAAAATGCCAGACCAAAGCAACAACTAATAAAAAATAATCAACCACAAACGAGACTAATTTTTAGAGTGGAAAACCTGTCAAATTTAGAGTAAAAATCATGGGGCCCATAAGCCAGTTAAAACTTTCACTATATCAACAATTGGATTACAAAGTCTCTCTAGATACAAACTAGAGGCTCATAACATCGAAAGAAACAATAATCTTGGTTCAACAACAAAGTTCATCATCAACAAGATGAATTTCTCAACACAGCTTCAAAGAAAAAATTTAGGCCTCACCAAATAGGCATTTTGAGAGAAGACCTTAGAGGAACCAAAAGGAGAATCAAACCAGTAGAAATGAAGAGCATGTTGTAAGGATTCACCTGTCACATTTGAGCTGAAACCGACACCGTTTTGCCACCCTATGGTCTTGCGCTCAAAAAAACTCTACCTCTTTATTCTCTGTCTCTCTCTTTTCCCTTTCTTTTTTTCTCTCCTTGCTGATTACCACTCACGGCAGACCCCTTGCTATCCTTTCGGCTGTCATGTGAGCCCAAAGCTCGCCAAGCAAGCTTCTAATTTTTTTTTTTTGGTTTGTTAGACACTTTGGGCCTCAAGCCCATTATTGTTCCAGCCCAATAAATGGGGCGGAGCCCAACAATATGAGCGGAGTTTTGAAAAAAAAAAAAAGAGCAGGAGAAAAAAAAGAAGAAAAAAGAAAGAAGAGTACTACACCCTTTGCTCAATAATGTAAAAAAATAAGTTTGGAGATGTAGTAAATCAATAAAAGGAAAAGAATAAAGTGGGTGGCAAAAGAAGGTTGAAAGTAAGTTTGAGGGTGTAATTTGGAGAGTTTTTGGTGCTCTAAAGAAAAGGTTCTAGAGTGGTTGTGTACTTATGGATGAATTGAGCCATCGTAATATTCTATATCCTAACTTAACCCCCAGCCACACGTTACAAATCGATTAAAAGTTCTAATGATCTTTGATGTGGTGATTAGTCTACATTAGTAGACAGTGACATGAAAAGCATGCCAATGGAGTCTAAAACATCCTTATCTAGAGATACAATCTTAATTTGCTCGTTTGCATAAATTAATCCGAGTTGCAAATGATCAAGTGCAAAAAGTACACACACTCAAAGGGTCTAAAGTGAGATGGAATTGACATTTGAGTTGAAATTCTACACAAGCATGATGTCTAAAATTCTCTTTAGAGCTATGATCTTGTGAAATATTTGACGCCCGTTTGGTAAATCAAATCATCACTCACTCATTTTTCTTTCATTGTTTTATGTTTTATTCCCGTTTTATCATTTTTTTTTTTTTTGCCCAATACTAACAAAAGTTAAGTTTGGAGGTATTTGATGAGTGAGTTTTACTCTCATGATTCTAGATCTTTGAGCTTAGCATTTTTTTTTTAGTTTTTGAGTATTTAGTGTCGTATTTACGCTTGTTTTGTGTTTATTTTGTAGCTTTGGTAGGAAGTAGCATTTGAGATGGATTTCAGGTCAAATGGAGATAAAAAGGGCTAAAAGGATCACATTGGAGATGTTTACAAGAAGCTCGACGCCAACGGATCATGGTTGTGACGCTAGAACGTGAGAAAACAAACTTCAGCAAGCAGCCATGGCCGTGGTGCCAGGGCACCGAATTAAAGAGGGTTGCGACGCCATCAATCAGGGCTGTGGCGCCAATCGCGAAAGCTCTCATTTTTTAAAATGATTTTGACCCCGAAAAATCCTGTTATCACCCTTATGACCTAGGAATTATAAATAATACTTTTTGAGAATGAATAATGGGTTCTTTTCCAGAGAGAAGCAAGGAAAGTTGACGGCTAGGTGAAGAAGGAGATAATGCTCCCGGAAATGGATTCAGCTTCAATTCATCAACCTAGTTTTATATATTCTTCTTACTTTTCTCATGATTAGAATTATTGCTAAGATGTTTTATGTTTCCATTATGTTTTAATTTTCTTTTCTAAGGCTACAATGTAGGCAAATCATGATTGTTCAATTTTTCTAGTTCTTATTATATTGATGTTTATTCCATATTATGCTGAGCGTTGCATTCTGTCTTAATTCATGTGAATATCTGGCGAATGTTTGCATGATTAGGTATTTAATTTGGGATTGAGAAGTGATAATTAAATAAGCCCATGATCGTGATGCCACTGGATTATTATAAATTAGAGATAATTATGAGTCTTGTCTAGTGATATAATTTCATGTTCTTAATGAGTCTTAACATGTTAAAGTCTTGATAGACATATAAGGTCTGAATGTTTGAGGCGTGATTATTAATGCTTGAGAAAAATTAAATTATGAATTAGGAATTTGAGCACGAATAATTCAGTGAATCGGAAACCTTAGAGTCGTGAATTATTGAATTTTCTCTTACATTTATTTATGTCTCATTTTACATTGCTTTTATATTATTTCTTTATTTCATACAAATTCTCATCTTTTCGTTTTATTCAAATAAAGTTAGAGTTGACACGATTTCAGTATGTCATATCGATCAATTCTCGTGGGACGATACTCGTATTCACGAATTTATTACTTGACAGCAATACGTGCACTTGCGTTGGCGATTTATCCTAACAATATAAAGTACTTTTATATTACATCAAATATAAATAGGTTGTTAATGACACATTTAGTGAATCATATAAATTCAGATCATTTTATGTTAGACTGATCAATACGAATCTAATCTATTTATTAATGGTATTAATTGTATCAACCTGATAATGATATAAATTAATTTATAGTTAATTCAAACTCACCGACTACTTTGCAAGTTCCGACTCGTGTTGTAAATTACCATGCATCCCTAATTAGGAAGTTAAACTTCTAGGTATAAGCTTCAAAAGGAAAGTGTAAATTAATTGATTTGGACAAGTTAGGGTGTATTTTAGATTCCTTGCTGGTTTATGAAGTTCGTGGGAATTGGTATAACCTGCGCTTTCCTTCTGATTTTCTTTTTTATGTGTTTTTGAAAAAAAAAAAAAAAAAAAAAAAAGAGACTTGTAATATCATCTCTCATTAGGAGAGAAAAAAAAAAAAAAAAAAAACTTAAGTTGAGTGATCATTGCCAGAAAGAAAACAATAAAGCTGTTAAAAACAAAGCAAACAAGAACTTCATAAACTTTTCCTTATATCATAAAGTAAACCAGCAGGCAACTTTACTCGTATTGCGATAATGGTACTTAATTAAAAATTTTTACTAAAAGTTTTTGCTACACATGATTAGTTATCAACTTGTTAGTGCGTACCATTCAGTTCATTTATTCATGTTCTCATATTAAATTAGCAAGTGTAAAGGTTTGATGAGAATTTTATTGGGATTATTAAGTACCCAAGTCCAACAATCAAACAATGAATATGAAAAGACATGTGTACTTTTAGGATCCCTTTGGTAGGAGGGATGGATTGGTGGAATGATGGATATGATATGAGGGGGAGTGAGAAGGAAGGGACGGATTATAATTTTTCTCAAAGTTGTTTGGTATGATAAGAATAAATGATTATTGTTATCATTTCTCCTTGTTTGGTATTGAAAGGAAAGGAGGGGAGGATTAGTTTGACTCTTAAAATTACTATATTGTCTATGCAATATAAATTGATGTTCTTTCATAAGATGTCTATTAATTAATAATTAATAATGTTATACTCAATTTTCTACGAACAAAATTTTTAATACTCAAGTTGTTTTAAACTTCTAAAAACAAAAATTACCTTAGGAACATTTTTTTATAGAAAAATAAAACTAATACATACTATGAATTGAATTAACTTCTTTTTTTAATTTTAATTAATTAATTGAAATGCAAATTATTCATTTTTTGAAATATATTTTAGTTTGGTTGTAAGCTCTAAAGCCTCTAATACGCTTTATATTCATATTTCTTTTAACTTCTCTTCATTAATTGGTATTAAAATAATATCTTATTTTAAAAATGCAAACAAAAAAAAGTAAAGAAAAAAAAACACGTAAACGCTCTCTATATATATTCTTTGACTTTAATATATAAAGTAATTTATTTAAAAATTAACAAAGCAATATAAAAAAAAGACGTAAAAGAAAAACCTTAAATGATTAGCATGTACAAAATAAAAGAAATGAAGGGTAAAATTGTAATTATACTGTCATAGTGAGTGTCTCCTCTCCTTTCCGTTTATTTGGTGGGTCCCACGGAAACTCAACCCCTCCATCTTTCCTCTCCAATCCTCCTAACTAAACAACGGACTCCTTCACCCTTTCCCTCAACGCCTTTCCTTCCTTCCCCCAATTCCTCTTACCAAATACACCTGATCATTGGATATTCTATCCCTTATTGATTATTGGATATTCTCATCCCTTGATTATGGGATTGTGATAGTTGATTAATCTCTCTCCCATAATGAAGATATCTCACTCATTCTAGTTTCCGTGTTTAACTATATTTTACCAGTATAAATACCCCCTCTTATACTATTGATCATACACAAGTCACATACATTCTTTTTAGACTAGTTAGTTAGTTAGACTAGTTAGTTTGTTAAGCTTACTTAACAAGTTTGTTAGTTCATTAGACTAGTTAAGCTTACTCAGCAAGCTTATTATTTTACTCTGTATATAAAGGCTGAGGTTGTGTAATGTTATTGGTTGAGTAAATGAAATATTCATTTTTCCCATTTTCCGTATTATGGTATCAGAGCAAAAATTTCCTTTTCCACTACCTAGATCCTCTTGATTCTTCATTCGATTGTTCTTGATTTTTCTTCATACAAGAGATCTTTGTTTTCTTTCTTCAATTTCTCTTGATTCCTTGTTCATACAAGCGTTTCCATGGAGTCCTCGACATTTCCCCCTTCTGGTTCTACTACTTCGCAACTTGGCAGATCCGCCATTGAAGATCCTCTTAATATGTTCTCCCTTCATCATTCTGACAGCCTGGGGCTTGTACTTGTTTCACAGCAGCTTACTGGCGACAACTATACATCTTGGAGTCGTGCGATGATGATTGCTTTATCCGTGAAGAATAAACTGGGTTTCATCGATGGTTCCATTCTACGCCCAGACGATACGGATGCAAATCTTCTAAACTCTTGGATTCAGAATAACAACATAGTTATTTCTTGGATTCTTAATTCTGTCTCCAAGGAAATTTATGCTAGTGTGTTGTTCTCCGATTCAGCCTTTGAAATCTGGATCGATCTTCAAGATCGATTCCAACAAAGCAATGGCCCTAGAATTTTTCAATTGCGCCGAGATTTGGTGAACCATGTTCAAAATCAGCAATCTATTGGCGTATATTTCACGAGATTGAAGGCGCTGTGGGAAGAATTGAACAATTTCTGACCTTCGTGTTCTTGTGGAAAATGTTCTTGTGGAGGTGTCAAGACATTAAATCAGTTTTTTCAAGCAGAGTATGTTATGTCCTTCCTTATGGGATTAAATGACAGCTTTGCTCAGATTAGGGGACAACTGCTCCTTCTTGATCCGTTGCCTCCTATCAACAAAGTCTTTGCTCTTCTTTCTCAAGAAGAACGTCAACGCAGTGTAGTTTCTCACAACAGCTCCGGAATGGATTCTACTTCTAGCTTGGCCTTTGCGGTCAAACAGGATGGATCCAAACGGGCCAATTCTACTAATTCTGATTTTCAAAATTTTGGAAATAATAGGGGACAGAGGAAAGAGAGACCTTTCTGTACTCATTGTAATTTTCATGGACACACTATTGAGAAGTGTTACAAAATTCATGGATATCCACCGGGTTATAAGCCAAGGCTGAAGTTTCAAAATGCTGCTGTCAACCAAACATCCAGCCAACTTGATTCTCAAACAAGCTCGCATTCTCAGAATAGTTTAAGTCCCGAAGATGGAGCTATACGAGGTTTTCTCAAGACGTTGAATAATAATCAATACCAACAGTTGATGACAGCGCTTTCTAGCCATCTAGCTACTTCTATGAAGGATTCTGTGAAGGATGTTACTCCAACAAATGCTTCTTCTTCTTCATTCTTGACAAGTATTTGTTCTTCTGTCTCAAAGAGAACTCCTTTTTCCTTTCCAGATCAATGGATAGTCGATTCTGGTGCGTCTAAGCACATCTGTTCAAATGCCAACTTGTTTCTATTCTTGAGGCCTCTTAAGGATTTTACTGTGACCTTACCAAACAATACTCAAATTGCTGTCAGTTTGTCTGGAGATGTACAGATTAATTCTCACTTGATTCTCAAAAATGTCTTGTTTGTTCCTCAATTTCATTTCAACTTACTCTCTGTCGGTGCACTTATGATTGATTCCCACCTTGTAGTAAGCTTCTTTCATGACCACTTTATCATTCAGGACTCCAACAATCAGAAGATGATTGGCAGGGGTGATAAAGTTGAAGAGCTATATGTGTTACATAAAGAACCTTTACCTCAAAACTTTCTTCCCGAGTCTTTGAGTCATAAGAATTTTGCAATTTCGAATTCCATAATTCAAGTTAATAAGGTCTCAGCCCATACTTGGCATAGTAGTCTTGGCCATTTGTCTTTCAAACGAATGAGCACTTGGCTCCTCAATTACAATGTGAGGTCTTCAGGTGTAATAATGATGAACCTTGTTATGTTTGTCCTCTGGCCAAACAAAGGCGGTTATCCTTTGTTTCTCATAATAACATGTCTCCGTTACCTTTTGATTTGATTCACTGTGATATATGGGGTCCATATCATGTTAGTGCACTTGGTTATCGGTATTTTTTGACAATTGTTGATGATTGCACTAGGTTTACTTGGATTTTTCTACTTAAGCACAAGTCCGATGTCACTACAGCTATACCAAGGTTTTTCACTTTTGTTTAGACTCAGTTCCATGTCAAGATCAAAGGTTTTTGGTCGGATAATGCCAAGGAATTGGCTTTCACAGAACTATTTCATGAAAAAGGCGTTTTACACCAATTCTCTTGTGTAAAGACTCCACAACAAAATTCAGTTGTGGAACGCAAGCATCAATATTTGCTTAATGTGGCTCGGTCCTTATTCTTTCAATCCAGCGTTCCAATTACCTTTTGGACCGAGTGTGTGATGACTGCAGCCTTCATTATCAACAGGACACCTTCTCCTTTGCTTCATGGTAAGTCACCATATGAGCTATTATTTAACAAATCCGTAGATTACTCTTTTCTGCGTGTTTTTGGATGTCTTGCTTTTGCCTCTACTTTGTCTGCTCACCATACAAAGTTTGATCCACGTGCTAGGCTATGTGTTTTCCTTGGTTATCCAAATAGTGTAAAGGGGTATAGACTTTTTGACCTAAACAGTAAAAGTCTTTTTACCTCCAGGGATGTTGTCTTTCATGAACACGTGTTCCCTTTTTCATCTCTCCCTGCTGATAAGCCTTTTATTGATCCTTTTCCTGATATTGTTCTTCCATCCCCAGCCCCTGATAATTTTCCATCTCCTATCTCCCATAATCCGGTTCCTTCCCCTGGCTTTTCTGCCCCTCCATCCTCTGTTTCCCCTCCAGATTCTAATCCCGCCTCTCTTAGGCGCTCTTCTCGGCTTATCAAAACCCCCTCTTACTTAAGAGATTTTCATTGCAATTTCGTTAATCCTTCCCCTAACAACACTTCCTACCCTTTGTCTAATTACCTCTCGTATCACTCTCTTTCCCCTTCACATAAAGCCTTTGCTATGGTAGTCTCTTCCCATGTTGAACCTCAGTTTTACCATCAAGCAATTCCTTTTCAACATTGGCGTGCTGCTATGAAATCTGAACTTGATGCTATGGAGTCCAATCACACTTGGTCCATTGTCCGATTACCTCCTAGCAAGCACTCCATTGGCTGCAAATGGGTGTACAAAATCAAGCATAGATCCGATGGTTCCATTGACCGTTACAAAGCTCGTTTGGTAGCCAAGGGTTACACTCAACAAGAAGGGATTGATTACATTGATACTTTTTCACCAGTGGCTAAATTAGTTACTGTCAAGGTATTACTCTCTTTGGCCTCTATTCATAATTGGCATTTGGCTCAACTAGATGTTTACAATGCCTTCCTTAATGGCGATCTATTTGAGGAAGTGTACATGGATTTGCCTCTTGGGTACAAACGATAAGGGGAGCATTCTGTTTCTACGGGTAAGTGGGTTTGCAAGTTGCATAAGTCCATCTATGGCTTGAAACAAGCTTCTCGTCAATGGTATTCCAAGTTTTCACATTCTTTAATTCAGTTTGGTTTTCAGCAATCCAAGTCTGACTATTCCTTGTTCACTAAAGGTATCGGCTCTTCTTTTGTTGCTTTATTAGTATATGTGGATGATATTGTTCTCACAGGACCTTTTCTTGCTGCTATTGATTCTGTCAAGGTCTTCTTACATAGTTCTTTTAAGTTGAAGGATTTGGGACCATTAAAGTACTTTCTTGGTCTTGAAATTGCTCGCTCCTCATGTGGCATAGTCCTTTCACAGCGGCAATATACTCTACAGCTTCTGGAGGATACTGGTTTCTTGGCAACAAAACCGGCATCTCTACCTATGGATCCAAAACTCTCACTCACTGCCACTGCCGGAGAGCTTCTTCAAGATGCTTCCCAGTACAGACGTCTCATTGGTCGTCTTCTTTACCTTACTCTCTCTCGTCCTGATATTACCTTTGTAGTACACAAGCTGAGTCAATTTTTATCTCAACCTCGGTTTCCTCATTTACAGGCTGCACATCAGCTTCTTCGGTATCTCAAGACAAGCCCTGGTCAGGGTTTATTCTTTTCATCCACATCTTCTTTGCAGCTTCGTGCTTTTTCCGATGCTGATTGGGCTTCTTGTGCTGACACCAGGAGATCAGTTTCTGGTTTTTGTGTCTTTCTTGGTGATTCCCTGGTTTCATGGAAAGCAAAGAAGCAGTCCACTGTATCTCGTTCTTCTGTTGAAGCTGAATACATGGCATTGGCAGTCACCACAAGTGAACTTGTCTGGATTCAACAATTGTTGAACGATTTTTCTGTTTCTCTTGATGGTCCGGTCCTTCTTTTTTGTGATAATCAGGCTGCATTGCACATTGCTTCTAATCCGATTTTTTATGAACGTACAAAGCATATTGAAATTGACTATCATTTCGTTCATGATAAAGTTTCTGCTGGCTTCCTTAGACTCATGCCGATCAGCTCCAAGCATCAACTTGCTGACATGTTCACCAAAGCCCTGCCTTCTACATTGTTATTTCCCTTGTTGTCCAAGATGGCTGTGAAAAACATTCACAGTCCATCTTGAGGGGGAGTTTTAGTTAGTTAGTTAGTTAGACTAGTTAGACTAGTTAGTTTGTTAAGCTTACTTAACAAGTTTGTTAGTTCGTTAGACTAGTTAAGCTTACTCAGCAAGCTTATTATTTTACTCTGTATATAAAGGCTGAGATTGTGTAATGTTATTGGTTGAGTAAATGAAATATTCATTTTTCCCCTTTTCCGTATTAATTCTAATTCTCAGTTCTCTTTTTTCTCTTCCTATGTTTTCTAAAACAAATAATTAATTACTACATAAAAATATCTTAACAACTAACATAAATACTTTATGTGTAATTGATATGTGATATAAATATATTAGTGTTATGAGGAAATATTTGCCTCATTTTATTCTATTTTCATGCTTGAATGAACATAATCAAGTTCCATGTAATATAGAAAATCTTATGGATGTTCCATTAATCAAGTCCCACAATTGAAAGATGTGTGTTGCTCGTCGATCTCGATTCTACGCCTCCCCAAACGCGTGAAGCTATGTCAAAATTAATTATTGAAGATCAGAACAAGGAAAAAGGCCATATTATCAGCCAATTCCTTTCTGTTGCTCTTTAGGCTCTCTCTAGAATCTGAAATTAGTGTATATGCTGACCAGATTAGTTTCATGTCAATGCTTCAATTGCAATTTTTGTGCTATGTACTCTTTGATAAGCCTTTATAACCTACAAAAGGACAAAAATTAGGACCAGATGAATTAACTGGAGAATCAATGAACATATAATTTGTCAGGAAAAGTTACAATTTGGTTCCCTACGTCTTATTTAATCAGTAGACTAGTGCCTAAGTGTTCAAATAATACAACCTAAGTAGCCCATCCTTTTAAAACAAAAAATGCCCATAGAGTACTTTTAGGTCGTTTTTTGGGAAGAAATATCATTTAGGCCCTTTCAATATGAGAACATGTCAAAAAAAAACAAATTACTTTTTTCTGAAAAAATACCTTAAGGGCCCTGATTCCTGTCTTCCTTTTTTTTTTTTTTGGTTATTTTCGGAAATTTATGTATTAAAAAAATTAATTTGAAACTTTAATTTAAAATGGCGTAAAAGATATTTTATTGTTGGAAAAAATGGCTTGTTAAGCCATTTTAAAGGCCTATTTTGAGGCCCATATTCGGATGGGGCCCAATAAGTTTTTGGGACGGGTCTCGATGGATTTGCGTTCTCCTTCGCGAGGAGATCGAGATCGAGTATTCATACACTCAAAATGGTTTTTGGGTGAATGAGAAATTGATGGTCTAAGTATGTTACTTAGAATAGTAAATGTAGAAGAAAATTGTAAAAGTCCCACATTGGCTAGGAGTGAAGTCAATGTGGTGTTTATAAGTAATTGCACTTTGAAGTTTATTTAAGCATGTATACCAGAGAGGCTCTCTCATGTGCAGGGGGGTGCGAATCATGATCCCGGTGGGTTGGGACTTAATGTGTGTGCTTGTGACCTGCGAATGAAGACATATATTGGACTAGGTTCTTCAGGGGTTGTAACCTCTAAATTAAGCACCATTAATCTGAGAATAAATCCAGATTTATACACCATAATGTCATGGTGTAACACCCAGATTTTAGAGCCTATATAAAGGGCCCTCTCCAGCCATTTGAACACACACACTTTTCAGAATTCTCTTCTCCTTTTTCCGGTTTTTCTCTCTGTCTTGAGTAGTTCTTCTTGTTCCGGTTTTGGTGATAGAGGAAAGATCAAGTTCTAGTTCGCCGGACGGTTCCAAAGTGCATTGAGCTACCGTCGTTGTCGTTGTATCCTAGGAGACGGACGTCCAACGTAACCTCAAGCACACGCCGGAGGGGACGAATCTGTTTTAAGGAAAACGTGGTCCACGTGCCTCGACATCCTTGCAATTTCCAATCCCGAGTTTGGTAGAAAGGTTCAATTTACATTGTTAGGACAGCAAGAGATAGAGCTTGCATGAATAATGCCACTATGATTCCCATCCAAAGCCCTTGATCAAGATCACATTTGATTTGAAGTCCACTACATGGTTAGTATTCTCTTTCCATGGCAGAACTAATCAAGTAAGAAGCAAGAACAATGGCAAATAACAAAAACCAAAAAAAAAAAAAAAAGTGAAAAGAAATAAAAGAGGGTGTGGTCTACCTTTCCACCAATGTGGTAGACAAAGGCTAACAATATAGCAGTAGGAATGCCCATAATATAACCTTTATATTACTTTGCTTTGCCTTGCATCTGGTCAAGCAAGAAAATAAAAACAACTTATGGTTCTATACATGATAGTCTTAGTTATAAGGTTCAAACCCAACATTCTAAATACTTAAAGTCAAATCATAAGTATAAACAAGCATGACAATAATATCTTTATAAGCCTAGTATTTAAAACAAAATTAGAATAGTCTAAGTTTCAAAAACATTAACATGATTGCGGAATTATTTTGCATGATGGTATCCAATCCTAGACCTCCAGCATTACAGGTTCTATGCTAGGTCCATCATCAAATTGTAGGTCTTTTATTTACAACATGAATAAGCTAGGTGAGCTAAAGATTAGCGAGTACAAATGCCCTCACAAAATATTTGTACTCAAGTCACATATAAGGATGCATGACTTTGTATGCTCAATTATGAAAAGTATTTTATTCTCAGGGCCCTGTGCTCATACCGATATGCCTTCAACCAACAGAGTATTTGGGGAGCTACCAAAACATTTACTCTGATCATACCTAAGGTCATGTTAATTATTAATTTTATTTTCCACGTGGAATCTCATTACCTCCCTCATGGAGTTGGTACGACACTTATTATCATTACCATTACCTCAAATTAAAGTGAATATGCAATTATAATCATGTCGCATATGTATTTCAATTATGATCATGTCACATATGATGAGACAAAATACTGAATAATATCATTATCACGCATATCAATCACAAAGATTCAGTGCATAGAAGCAAATACTATCTCAAGCATATCTTTTGAAACTCATTTATGTTATAAATGAGATTTGTACTCATCTAGATGATTGGAATTTAGCGGTTAATCGCAACAATCCACGCTCTCAACTCGTAAGTTCAGTGTTCAAGTTGTACCGACAAATTTTCAATGTCGGTTTACTTGCAAACTCCTAACTTTATTCACTTAGGGTGCGTTTGGTTACAGTGACAGAATGATAATGAGAATGGTAATGGAATGGAATTGAAATGCGCTGGAATCATAAACTGATTCTATTGTTTAATTGGAGTTATGGAATCAACACCTGAATGAAAATTATGCTGTTTGGTTGATAACGGAATGAAATTGAAAAAATTGTATTTTGACAAAAATACCCTTGATTGATAATCCTAAATAATTTAATATTTTAATTAATTAAAATAGTAAAAACATAATTTAATTATTGAAAAAAACTTTTTATTTGAAGGATTATAATTTAAAAACTATATTTCAATTGTTAAAAAAAATAATATTTGATATTTTTATGTAATAATAAATTATTATAAACTCAAATATGATAACTTTTAACATCTATCATGATATGTTTCTTAAAAAATATAACTTTAGCATCATAACGTGGCGATTTAGTGGTCTTGGGAAGCTCAATTTTAGTTATAAAATAAATAACTTTTCGACAAACGTTTGTTTTGCGAAACAAAGACGATTGTGTCTTTTAGACGGGAAAACTGTAGATGAACATGCTTATCAAAAAAAAAAAAGTAGATGAACAACAGGTTGTGAAATAATCTCTTTAATCGAAACATTTCACATATTTAGAAACAAAAGAAAAAACCAATAGCAAAATTTTTCAGATATTTATTCGGAGGTTGTTTTTGTACAATATGCAATGAAATTTACACTGATGTCATCAGAAAGAGACCATCTTCCTGTCAAGGGGTTGAAAGCAAATCCAGCCATCTCTTTGACCTGCAAAAAGCCACCCAATTAGCAAAAGTCTTTTTATATCTATATACGTGTGTGTATATATATATATATATATTAAATTTTTATCAAGTCACATCATCAAATATAAATGATTCATATATTTGATGGGTAACCATCATAAAAACTAACCATCGAAAACCACCCTGATATTCTGCAGGCAACTGGATTCGTCCATGATAGATCCCACCCTCAAATTCGGTATCACGGGGACCTCTGATGGCGAATTGCCATTCAAAAATGTTCTCCTGTATGCAAAACTTATGATTTTACAACTACATACATTCAAATATCTAGGGCGTAAATCAAAGCAACTTTTTCAACCAAACACATAAGCAAGAGGTGCTTCTCAAAAACTGAATGATAAACTGAACCAAATAAGAACATGAAACAACGGAATACATATTGAAATGAAGCATAAAACTAATCCCACAGAGAAGAAAATTATTCAAAAACACAAGGAGTATAAAACAACTGATTAGGGAATTTTGAGCATAACAATAGTACAGTAACATTACAAATGTCCATAGCAATAATGCATTTCCTAATTCTTTCAATAGGATGAGGATTAAACCAGCTATGAATAAGCAATTCGACCAAATCTCAACAAATTGATCCGTTCCACAGAGAAACAAAACATAATTCTTTACAAGATGAAGAACTGAACAACCTAATCTTAGCATAAGCCAAACCAAATTGCAAACAAAATCACTGTTCGATCGAAAAAATTCGGGATCTTCCATGAAAGAAACCAAAAATTAAAATCACAAACTCAAAAAGATCAAACATTTCCACATCGAAACCACAAATTTCACCGCCGAATCAATAAACTTCGGAGAAAGACCTAGATCAATTCATCGGAAAAAAAAAATTCATGAAAAAGAAAATA
Source organism: Morus notabilis (assembly GCF_000414095.1). NCBI lineage: Eukaryota > Viridiplantae > Streptophyta > Magnoliopsida > Rosales > Moraceae > Morus > Morus notabilis. The sequence goes on along the minus strand of NW_010363634.1, from coordinate 437,316 downwards.
GGGATCGGAGAGAAAATGAAACCTCGAGAGGCAAGCTCATGAAATCGTCAGAGGAATTCGACTGCATCTCCTTGATTTCTTGAAGAATCCTCTTCACCGCCAGGTTCTTGAGGTTGTACTTGTCCTCTGCCATGGCTCCGCCGCCATCCGATTGGTGATTAAGTATCTAGAGAGAGAGAGAGAGAGGGTGGGTGATAGATTCGTTGGTTTAAGAAACAATTTGGAGCTGTTTGTTTGTTCAACTGCAGTCAAAATGATAGATTCGTTGGTCTCGGAAAGCTTCGTTAGGGTTTGGGAATCGAGGAGAGAGATGCCGGTGACGGGTGGTGGATGCGTAGAGAGCTCGGAGTTGGTTCGGGAGCTTCGAAGCCATGGCGTCGATGGTCAATGGCTGGAGCTCGGTGGTCGAGCAAGAAATGGGGCTAGGGCATCAGGGAATCAGGGCTGAATGGAGAAGCCATTCCACAACCCCCCCACATGAATGGCCATTCACTCAAAATGAGTGAATGGGCTTTCCGTAGGAAAGCCCTTTCTAACCCAAAAAATGAAAGCAAACAATGGAATTTGATGGAATGACTTTTCCTTTCCATTCCATTCCCCCCAACCAAACATAGCCTTAAGTCTTATGAATTGTTTCATATCAACATTCTAGGATTAACTAACTTAATTACTTTTCCAGATTCTAAGTTTAAAAATATTCTCAATTAATTTAACTAATTAATTTCTCCAATCAACTAGTTAATTTATTTCTCAGCTTTATTAACCAAAAGAGTTAATTATTCTCATTTTTTAAAACATTTAGGGCCCGTTTAGTTCGCTGATTCGAGTTTTTAATTCGAGTTGAGATGTGATTTTATGTGAGAGCTTTTTACTGTAATAAAAAGTTAGATGTGATTGTTTGTGAGAACTTTTTACTATAGCAAAACTCGAATTCTAAACTCGAATCAGCGAAATGAACGGGGCCTTAATTTACTAACTTTATTTGATAAATTAATCATACTAATTAATTTATATATTACTCATTTAACTAAGTCAACTATATTAATTTATCTCTAACTCTCATAATTTTGTCTGTCTCACTACTTAATTAATCTTATGCCTAACTCTTAACCAATCTCAAAGTCGGGTTGGATCATCTAAGTTTCGGGTCTTAACTTTGTTACCAAAAGGTTACTTTCAATAAACCTAAGGGTTCTCCTATCTTTAACTTGGGCTCTTAGGTCCATTTAGTTTCTTTATCTTAATTGGGTCATGCAAGAGTCACCTCTGATCCTCTAAAGGAATTTGGGTTCGATTGGAGTTTTCTGACTTCAGTTGACAATCTTACCCTCGGGAAAATTATCATTTTATCCCCAGCACGTTTTGACAATTCTAAATTCATATACCTCAGGCATTTGTTATGCTAAACATTATGCCTTTAAGGACCGTGAACTAAGGGGATGTTTGGTTTGAGGATTCAAATTATGATTTGAATAATGGTTTATGATTCGCTATAGTATTTTTTCTCATAAAAAATACACGTAAATCGAAAATAATTCTAATCACATGATTCTAATCCATGAACCAAACATCTCTTAAAACTCAAACCTCCGTGTCTGTTTTGACTATTTCACCCTAAGCGGTCAAAATGACCATTTTGTCCCTAATGGCTTTCTAGACAACTAATGGGTTCCGATCATGGTTTCCTAGGTTCATTGTGCCCAATTGAGGTTTTGGACTCTCCTTTACAAATCAACTCTTATTTTCCCAAAACTTACAGACAAGGTTCCTTGGCGTGGTTGTGTAAGTTTATGTGCTCTTTATTCAAGCCAAAGTTCGGATGGCATTAGGAATAAGGATGACGATTCGTTTTAAACACGGATCTTGTATGTATTAACCCGTTCATTAATGTGTCAAAAAAAAATATAACTTGAATACTACCCATTTATTAAACGTAACAAAAATGTTAATCCAAACACGATCTGCGTATTAATCATGTCGACCTATATAACCCATTTTAATTAATATAATGTAAAAGTAATTGATACAACTAAAGCTTATTTAATACGATCATGACATGATTTAAGAAAAACAAGTAAAGATTACCAACAAATTTTAAACTTCATATTGTTTGAATTTACATGATTCAGTAATGACACATTTAGTGAATCATGTTAGACTGATTAATACGAATCCAATTCATTTATTAATCATGCTAATTGTATCAGCCCATTTATAATGCAAATTAATTTATAGTAAATCCAAACTCACTAAGTACTATGTGTGAGTTTTGAGTCGTGTTCTAAATTGTCATCCCTAATTAGGAAGTTGACTTCTAGATATAAGCTTCAAAAGGAAAGTGGAAATTAGGGTGAATTTTAGATTCCTTGCGGGTTTAAGAAGTTTGTGGGAATTGGCCACCGGCATGGCCAGAGCAACGAGACCCAGTGACAATGAAGGAGCCACTTCTAGAGCGATAGTTACGGGGCACACAGCCACGCTAACAATCGACCACCAAGTCGCAATATTAACTTGTCTAGGGCATGCCCTTCAGTACATTGATTCATGTTCTCACATTAAATAAGCAAGTGTAAACGTTTGATGAGTATTTATTGAGATTATTAAGTACTTAAGCCCAACAATAAAATCTGGCAAAGACTTTTAGGAAAAAGAGCCATATTATCAGCCAATTCCTTTCTGTTGCTCTTTTGGCCCTCTCTAGAATATGAAATTAGTTACATGCTGACCAGATTAGTTTCATGTCAATGCTTCAATTGCAATTTTTGGGCCATGTACTCTTTCAGAAGCCTTTTTAACCTACAAAAGATACAGAAGTTAGAATCAGATGAATTGACCGGTGAATCAATGAACATATTTGTAAGTATTCTCACTGGTGCACCTCTGAGTTTTAGGATCAATCTCAGTTTGCCTCTTGAATTTTAAAAATTCTCACTTCTCTCTTGAACTTTGAATTGTTCTTAGTTAACCATTTTTGTTGTAATTTCTATTAAAATCATATAGAAAAAGAGGATGTTAAATGTAGTCATATAGTTTTTATCTGTTTTTTTTTTAACAGAAGTCCAAATAGAGAGATTACGTGACTGTGTCATTCTTTTTTTTTTAATTTGTTTTTAACATAAATTGCAACATAAGAGGTTAAGTGGAAACAATTCGAAAATCAAGAAGCAAAGTGAGAATTTTTAAAGTTCAGAAAGTAAACTGAGATTGACACTAAAGTTCAAGGGACATAAGTGATAATAACCCTAAAAGTTACATTTTGGATCCATATGTCTTATCCAATTAGTAGATTAGTGCCCTAGTGTTCAAAGAATACCAAATGAGTACCTCATGTTTTATAAAACGAAAAGTGCCCTTCGAGTACCTTCAGGTTGTGGAAGAACTATCATTAGGCCCTTTCAATATAAGAACATGTCAAAAGAAGGAAATTACTTTTAAAGGCCCTGTTTTCTTTCTCACTTTCTTTTCTTCTTCCTTTTTTTTTTTTAAGGTTATTTTTGGAATTTTATGTATTAAAAAAATTTAATTTGCAACTTTTGTTTAAAATGACGTAAAGGATATCTTAAATCATAAGAAATTGGTGCAGGATACTCAGATTTTTTCTTTTTAGTATGGATACTGTTTCAGTATTATTATCTGAACACTAAGGTACCGATCTACTAACTTAATAAAACACAAGATACTAATATGTAATATTCTTAATTTGTCAGAAAAAGTTTACTTCTTTCTCCCAGTCTGTGGTATTTGTTAGGACAGCAAGAAATAGAACTTGCATGACTAATGCCACTACGATTCCCATCCAAAGCCCCTGATCATGACCACATTTGATTTGAAGTCAACTACATGGTTAGTATTCTCTTTCCATACTAATCAAGTAAGAAGCAAGAACAATGGCAAATAACAAAAACCAAAAAAAAAAAAACAAAAAACAAAAAAAAAAAGAAGGGTGTGGTCTACCTTTCCACCAATGTGGTAGACAAAGGCTAACAATATAGCAGAAGGAATGCCAATAATATAATAAGCTGCCAGATTCACAAAGGCCCCAATCTTTTGGCGCCCAGAGCCTCTAATGGAACCTGAAAATATAATTCTGTCAATTTTTTCAAACAGAATTTGTTGAGAAACCTTCATTTAGAATGGAAAAGATTTTTGAAAGAGTGACTAACTAAAAAATATTTTCATAAGGGGTACATAAGAATTCAATCTTTGGAGTAAAAGTACCTGAGGAGACTAGTTTAAAAATCTTCTGTATACCTGACCACTGTAACCTTAACACAAGTCTAATCATGTTTAGCAAAAAAATTTTAGCAAGTGCTTTTCATCTATATGACGTAATGCATTATTTTCCACAGAAAAAATGGAGACAAACTTGATATATGATAGAAGAAAAGGAGAAATTGATAAATGGATAGCAAAAACCTGAGAGAATGGACTGAATTCCGTCAAAAACGTGGGAAACTGAGACCAAAAGCATCATTTCTCCCACATATTTAACAACCTTTTCTTCCTTGCTGTAACAATAGCCCCAAACTCGACGTCCGAAGATCATGAAAGCGGCTACCAAAAAGCTTTCTGTAACAACCATGGACAGTCCAATGCATATCGCTAAACGAGCTATTTGCGGTCTCCCAGCACCCAATTCATTCGAAACTCTTGCACTGACAAACAGCAGAAGAGGCAAGAATTGATAACAAAAAGTATCGTTATGACAATTAGGCATGATAGGGGATAAACCATGGTCATCACATTCAACTTTGACTCACCTAACTACACCGCTAAGTCCGAGTGGTATCATGTAAACCAGTGAACATGTGTTAAGGCTGTGAATAATGAGCATGTTGGAATTGGTAAGTGACAAATACACTTTTGATATAGAAGACTATGGAATTAGTTTAAGAGACAATGCAAACCTGATTGATAGGACTGACGTTTCAAGTTTCGGATTAGGAAGAAGACCGGATAAGAGGACCATCATTTCAAATGACCAGATTTCCAAGCTGTTCATATACATGAAATGGAGAAACCCTCATAGTTCAAACACTGAAGAATCTTGCATGAAAAGGGAAGTAAAAATGAGTGAGTGAGGAAACACACCTCAACATTACAGCTGAAGGAATGGACAGTGTTAAAAACTTGGGGATTCCATGAAAAGCCTCCCTGGAGAACCCGGTCCATGTGTTTTTACAGGAAGGAGAGAGTCTGACATAGAGGAACAATGACAACGCATTAATCCAATACGAGATTGCGTTTGCCAAGGCTGCACCTCTATTCCCAAGGCCGGACTTGAACACCAAAATCCAGCAGATGAACAAGTGCAGTAATGTTGTGATTCCTATACAAACCATCATTGGAACTACATTGTTTTGTGACTGCAAGAATCTCATGTGGCATTGCGTAATAGCGTAAGCAAAGATGCTTGGTATCATGAAACGAGCATAACGGCCAGCCTCAGCTGATATTTCTGGGTCTTGACCCAAGA
>NW_010363634.1:406840-426840 GCF_000414095.1 Morus notabilis | reverse complement strand
GTTATTTTAATAGAAGCAGATTGTGAAAGAAAGGTATTCTAAGGAAATACATCCTAAAAATATTAAATTGTTGAAAAATCTTTGGCCAAGGGAGAAAAAAACTGAGAGCAAAATAAAATTAGACATTTAAAGAAAAGAAAAGAAAAATGAAAAACAAAAATAAAACACACTAAACAACAAAAACAATGACAGCGAAAAAAAAAAGCAGAAGATTGTAAAAAAAACTATTCCAGTACGGATATATTTGTGAAAAATTATCATAACAGGAACAAAATAAAAGAAAAATAATTATAAAGACTACATTTTGATAAAACAATATTTGAGAAGGTTAAAAAAATCATTTAAGCGCAGATCATGTATTTGACAAAATATATTACAAATATATATAAATTAAAAGGAAAGTATTTTAATATGTAATAGTTTGGAGCATAAAATTTTTAATGGAAAAAGGTAAAGAAGAATATAAGGAAAAAAAAAAAGTTTGAAGCACTACAAGACAAAATAACTTGACGACAAAATAGAATTAGTGCCAAAAGAGAAACTCTCTCTTATATAATGGTAATAGATAATATATAATCGATAATAGATAATAGAAATTGAAATATATATAAATTAAAAGAAAACGTATTTTAATATATTATATTTTAGAGTATAAATTTGTTCATGGGAAAAGGTAAGAAAGAAGATAAGGAAAAAAAAAAAAAAAAAAAAAAAAAAAAAAAAAAAAAAAAAAAGAAGATACGAAAAAAAAATTGAAGCACTACAAGAAACAATAACTTGACCAAAAAATGGAATAGTGCCAAGAGGCGAACTCTCTTTTTTATAATAGTAATAGATAGATAATAGATAAAATGCCATCGACACTCTACACCATGTAAAATATGGGTTCTAGTTTCTACTTTCACACATAGGGCCAGAAATGCCATCCACATTCTATACCATGTAAAATATGGGTTCTAGTTTCTACTTTCACACATAGGGCCAGAAATGCCATCCACATTCTATACCATGTAAAATATGGGTTCTAGTTTCTACTTTCACGTAGTGCCAGTTTGATAGTGCTGCATATTTTAAAAAAATTAATGTTAATTGTGCTAAAAAAAATAACTGTTATAAAAAACAGTTGAATATTTAATAAACTGTAATTATATAAGTATTAATTTTAGAGGTATTATGGGTATTATAAAAATTTCATTACTTATTATGGGTTCTAGTTTCTACTTTCACGTAGTGCCAGTTTGATAGTGCTGCATATTTTAAAAAAATTAATGTTAATTGTGCTAAAAAAAAATAACTGTTATAAAAAACAGTTGAATATTTAGTAAACTGTAATTATATAAGTATTAATTTTAGAGGTATTATGGGTATTATAAAAATTTTATTACTTATACTATAAGGTGATTGTTGCACAATCTAAAAGATGTAGTGGTCTTTGGGTTGCTTTTGATTTTGACTGTAAATTCTTCAAAAATTCTTTAAGAATAACTTTATATGATTATTACTAAACACAAATTTCATCTCTAGATGGCTAGAGAAATAATTTTAGACTCCAAGAATTACTACTGAACATACCCATGTACAACTTGACTTTTAAAATACCTCTTTAAAATAGACTTTACTACTCTATACAATAGAAAGCATGAAAGCGCTCACTATTCTCACAGTTTTGACCAAACGGTATCGCTTTTGTCGAAATTCTCCTTTTTATTTTATTTTATTTTATTTTTTTTGAACTGAAACTTATTTATTGTTTTTACTTTGGTCTCTTTTTTTTCTTTTTTTTTTTGTTTTCTCCGAAAACTTTATTTCTTTACATTTTGGTTTCTTTTGTCATAAACTTACTTATTTTTTCATTTTGATCCATTTTTGAGCCCCCTGTGTTTTGCTTCTTGCCCTAACAATTTATTTTTTATTTCATTTTGGTTCCTTTTTAGGATTTTATATGCTTTTAAATGTGTTTCATTTTTAAAACTTGATTTTGGTAAACTTCATTGCGACATACATTTCTCTTCCTATACATCTTATTCAATTGCAACTATTTTTTTTTTTTTTTGATAGGTGTATTCTCTCTAGTTTGTTTCTGTTGGGTGAATTTAAAAGGCACTTTTTCCATTACTTTGTTCCTATTAACACAATTTCATTCATATGTGCTCGCGCTTAATTTTTTATTATAGTCTTTTTATTTATGTTTTGCCAAAAGATTCTCTACAATGTCATCTCTTTTTAATGCATTTCTTTTAAATAGCTTTTCCTGAGTGTTCTCATTTAAATATATTTTTCCACACTATTTAATTCTTTTACTGTATAATCCTAGATATTTTAATGATGACACTTATAAAAATACTTATATTAGTTGTGTATTAATTAACTAACTAAGATTTTATTATTAAATAAATTAAAAAATAATAACAGAGTAGTCAAAACTTAACACACGAGTTACTCTTCAGGTGCATAACACGTGTTGTATCAACTAGTAATATTAAAAGGCACTTGTGTGAAACGGAAAAAAAAGAGGATAATTAAAACAAATTTAAGATTAATAACAAATTTGTGTCTCTAAGCATAGAGATATTTTCACCCCTCCCCATACCTAACTTATCTTAAGTTGAAAATCAATTTTTTAACCGTTTTAATCATGTGCAGCTTAATGAGTCTTATCGCATGTGAATCACCTAATGTGCAATGATCCTACTTGCGTGGCCGTTACTTAACTATATAATCTTAGACTTAACTTAAAATATTAAGGTTTGTGGAATAATTTTTTTTTAAAAACCTTTTTAAAACTAATCATTAAAACTTCCTCATTTGGAATTTCATATATTTGTTGCATGAGTTGCTGCAACATTTTAAAACTTAAAATTATTTTTTAGACAAAGTAAAATCTAAACTTGACTTTTCTACACATTATCTCAATAATTACATAGTCATTGACAGTGTCTATTCCCGAGCTTGGATAGCAGTTTTCTACCGCAAATGCTACTCTCATAACTCTAATTCAACTAATTGGTAATTAAATATTTTTTTAAGTGTTAGAGTGTCTCTCAATACAGTACTAATATCATATTGAACTCCAAAATTCTTATAATTAAAATTCTCAAGTCATTTACGGATTGAAATTTCTACCATCATAAATTGCAGTGAGAATTTTCAACCCAATCGTTTAATCACGAAAACATAAATCTAACTTAAAAGTTATCATTGAATTTTGAAATGTTAATGTTAATTCCATAATTTCTTTAGTCATAAAATTTCAAACACTGGTATTTCCCATGATGACTTAAATATGTAAACTGTATTATTTAATTCTAAGATTTTCTTGGTTTTTTCATAATGAACACATGCTAATAAAAAAGTATTATTGGCCTAGTGTGCAACATGTCTAGTAAATTAGAAAAGAATAAAATTAATTTATAAGTGCATGTTCTTTTCTAAACTTGAGTTGAGAATTTGAGTTTAAAAGTAAATTTTATGTTAAATTTTATGTTGAATTTTATGTAAGAAAAAACCATATAGCGAAAACGTTAAATTTGAATTTTTATGAGAAAAAAAACTATAGCAAAAAAATTGAATTCTGATTCGAATTGAAATAAGAACATGCCCTAAGTCATTGGACACTTAATTCTTGAACAAAGTATCAGGAAAAAACCCAAATATGATTACCTTAAAAAAGAAAAAAAAAATAACAATTGTGTTTGTGAAAACACTAAAACCGATATGTATCATCACAAGAGCACTTGAAGATATCATGGTTCAACTAAAAAAGAAGACACAACAAAGAAACACGAAAGACATATATGTCTCACACAACCATAAACCTTCTAACTTAGACTCTTGGAGTCTTGGTCACAATTTTCACCAAAGCATTGAAATCCTTGCTAGAGTTACCACCACCTTCAACAGCCTCATGAGCAAGCTTTTTTAGTACCCCAATTCTCTCCCTCATTTCCTTCCCTTCATTATCCAAGAAGACCCTTCTCAAATCCTTCACCATTCCCTCTTTGGTAATCAACCCTCCTTCAACCTCAACCCCTATCCCCCACACAGCCTCAACCATCCTCATATTCAGCCTCTGGTCCCCCCAAAACGGCCGGCATATCAGTGGCACGCCCCCGGCAACGCTCTCCAACACCGAGTTCCAACCGCAGTGTGTCACGAAAGCTCCGACGGAGGAATGTTTTAGTACTTCCACTTGGGGAGCCCACGGAACCACCTTGCCAAATTTTAGACGAGAGTTGCATAGTTTTTCTTCTAGAAATCCCTCCAGTTTTCCCCTGAACGACCAGAGAAAAGGGATCTTGGCTTCCTCAAGCGCCTCGGCCAGGGCTGCAATCTCGTGAGGCAGTGGAGTGGCCACGCTTCCGAAGCTTACGTAAGCGACCGACATTGTTTCGTGCTCGGATAGCCAATCTAAGCAGCCGTTCTCATCCAGGACTGGCATTGGTTTTGGAGATAATTTCATGGTTAGGGTAAAGGGTCCAATGTTGAGGAACTTTCGGAGTTTGGTTTTGAGTTGATTCGAGATTTCGGGGTCCATTTTGTGGAAGGAGTTTATGAGGACAGCAGTTGCTTTGGGAAGATTCTGTCCCATTTTGTGAAACATGTTTGCAAAGAGTGACGATTCTGAGTCTTGTGATGTGATTAGTACTTCTTCGTGTAAATCTGATATGCGAATGGCTTTAAATCCGGGAAGGAAGTCTAGGGTTTTGTCCTTGCATATTCTTCCTGCGGAGATAAGCATGGTAATATTGTTAGTAAGGAAGCAGCAGATTTTTCTAAAGAAACTGATAAAAATTCTGAGGTACCTAGGGATACATTGTGACAGTACATACTTCTGTAGATTTTATCAAAAGGAAATGAATGTTTCAATCAAAAAATGCATTTGGTAATTAAGTGTGTGAGCGCATGCGCATGCACGTGTGGAAAATGTCCGAAAGAAATTATTTTAAATTAGATAAATAGTATTTATTAGACAAATATTAATCTACCGAGTAGGAAAAAAATATGTAAGTAGGGAGATATTTTAGAACTATTATTTTATTGCAGCTAATAGGAAAAATATATATATTTATGAGGACTACTGTTCAGAAAATAGTAATTTAAATCATCGTAGGAAATTATGGAACAATAAAAGATACATTGCCTATTCTTATTTAAATGAGAACATAAGTGATAAAAAAATTATGCGGTATAGTCAAACAAAAGAAACATTACAAAATAAAAACAAAAAGGGCCTAACCAATGTAGAAAAACTACTTAATGATACGTAGAAAGGGGTATAAGTAAGAAAACATTATTTGAACAGAGACAAATAAACGACGGGAAAAAGATTTAATAGAGTAAATATTAAATAGATAAAAAATATTAGGGGGGAAGCAACAACAAAAAAAATGAAGTAGAAAAGTGAGGAGGAAAAAAAAGGAAGTTTGAAAACATATAAATAGAAAAGATGGAAGGCCGAAAATTAAACTGGAGCAAAAAGTGAGAAGAAGGCCAAAAGAGTAAAAGAATAACAAATGGAGATTCGTTGAAAGACAGATTGTTTATATGTATAAATACAAAAATAAATGTTAAAATTATTTATTGGGTGCATATAAAAAAAGTATTTGAGATGAATTTATAAGGACACATTTAAATAGGGACATATATAAGAAGAAATTATTTTAACAAGACAATTAGTCAATTAGGGAAATAAATTATTTATAGGAATTACATGTTAAAAAATGGAAAAATAAAAAAGAATGTATAATAGAGAGAAGAAAATAAAAATGAAAAGAAGGTGGGGAGGCAAAAAAAAAAATACACAAAAGAGAAAAAGTTGGCGAAACGTTTCGTCTTTCATTGAACATGGAAGAATGAACTGACCTCATGTACAAACCGTGTATCTTCACATGATAAGTTATTATTTGACAATATACTAGCTTTTATCGCGCGCGATTCATTTAAAATAACAATTATGTAAACTATTTAAAAAAAGAAAAAGAAAGAAAAAGTTGACATAAAAGGAATGAACACAAAAGGGAGGAAAAATCTGAAACAAAAGACTAAGGAAAAAGATTTTAATTTATTTTGTCACATTTTAAATTAGTTATATTTTGTTTTCTTTAATTTGTGTTTGTTTAACTTAGTATGCATTTATTTGAATTGTTTATAATATTTTAATTTGAGCCGACACGTGGCAATATAATTGCGTGAGCGAATTAGAATCTATCTGGTGGATTTCTTTGAAGAAGGTGACCAGTTAGCGCTCGACACGTGACCATTTCAAAGAAATTTAGCACACTGGATCCCCTCCTCCACAGGAAAGAAAAGGGAAAAAAAAGTTAATGTAACGTTTCATTAGCAATAAAAAAACCATTCACTCTTAGTAATGTAGTATAGATATAGATAGAGCGCAATTGATTCATCTAAAATGACAGCCATATAAATTGTTAAAAAGAAAAAAAGAGAAAGAAGCAAAAAAAAAAAAAAAAAGACATAAGAGCACGCCTAGTTCATTTAAAATGACATTATACAAATTACTTAAAAAAAAAAAAAAGAGAAAGAGGAAAAAAATACATAATAGAAATGAAGACAAATGCGAAAAAAAAAAAATCTAAAGTAAAAGACAGAAAAAATGCCTTAACTTATTTTGTTGGGTTTTAAATTAGTTCTATTTTATTTTATTTAATTTGTTTTTAATTTAATTTAGTGTGATTTAATCTTATTTTAGTGCATTTTGTTTTATCTTATAATATTTTATTTTAGAAATTTGGTGCAAAACCGGACCACAAATCAGTTCAAAATTAACTAATAAACGTAATAAATAATAATAATAATAATAAATAAACCCGGGATTTTTTCTAAGCCGTTCGACAGAATCACCAACGGTCATGATTTGCGCATGCAGTGCACGTGCAGACGAAAGAGCGTTTGCCAGCAGGCGACCAAGCGGGCGACCAAGCCGCTTGCGTCGGGTCGGCCCCGCCACTTTCTCTTGGAAGCAATTGGGAGAACAACACGTGGCACTATGTTGGGTTCCTCACCACGCACGATCCACTGTAATCTACTCCTGTGAGCCCGTTTTCTTACTCAACTGTATTAAGACACGTGCCAAGATCTTTCGGCGAACTAATCATAAACCGCTACATGGATTCCACTTAAAAGACTCCCCAAAAAGATCGCGACTCGTGACGGTTTTAAGTAAGCTTAACAGACTGAATTATTTTCTTAACGATAAAAAAAAGTCACCCTCCCAAGAAACGGACTCCCCGGTAAAGATATATCTTTGTAGAACAAATAGTAGTACTAATATTTTCTATATTTTTTGAACTTTTTCTAGACTATACTTAATTATAAAAATGGTAAATCAGAATTTATTTAATCAACTTTAGATTCGATTTATGATAAGCCTTAGTAATCAAAATCATTTAAGAAAAAATATAAAATTTATTTTTAAAAGTGTATAAGTCTAGACTTTTATCCCTTATTATTAATAAATACTATTTTAGTATAATCATTTAAGAAAAAATATAAAATTTACTTTTAAAAGTGTATAAATCTAAACTTTTATCTCTTATTATTAATAAATACTATTTTAGTATAATTATTTAACTAAAAATGTTATCAAGATTACTCCGGGTAGCGTATTTTTTTAGACCTTATGGTATATTTTTCTTTACCGTTTTCTTATTTTAAGTTGCTTATTACGTATTTCTGTTTTGAATTCCTTTCTTTGTAAGAATAATTCGAAGAAGAGCACTAGAAAGTCCGATCCAATATATAAATATAGAGAGAAAAAAAAAAGTGCCCTCAATTTTAAGTAAATTCTACATTTGTCCCTATATATTTAATAATTCAAAAAGTATCCCATATTTTTAGACTATCCAAAAATTATATCCCAAGTTTTTCAAAAGTAAAGTATAATCACTTAAATAGTCAAATTATGACATGAATACCTTAATGATCACATTTAAACATCCTCTCAAATATTAATAACTAGAAACTAAATTTAGAGAAAAAGGTAAAATTTCAATAAAATAATTTTTTTTTTCAAAAAAAAAATCCAAAACTTAAAAAGTTAGCCTGGCCTAGCTCCAGAAAGATCTCGCACCCCTCGCTTTTAACACGTGACTGGATTTGTTTTGTCAAACCAATTACGTTCTACGCTAAATGCCGCTCCCTTCTCTTTTTTTATTTAGTTTTAAAATTTATGCTTTAAAAAATTTCACATAATTAATGGTAAACTGATATCTAAATAGTAATTATTGAGTTTTCTTTTTGGAATTTCAAAAATATTGACCAATTAAATTTTTTTTATTTACTTTGTTTTAAATATAGGGGATAATTTTGGGATATCAAAAAGCCTAAAGGATACGTTTTCGGTAAAAACAAAAAAAAAAAATCAGCGTAAATGTAGGATTTCACTAAAATTGAGGGGTTACTTTTTGGATGTTTTTGGAATTTCAAAAATATTGACCAATTAAAGGTTTTTTTATTTACATTGTTTTAAATATAGGGGATAATTTTGGGATATCAAAAAGCCTAAAGGATACGTTTTGGGTAAAAAAAAAAAAAAAGGAAGAAAAATCAGCGTAAATGAAGGATTTAACAAAAATTGAGGGGTTACTTTTTGGATGTTTTTGGTATTGCAAAAATGCTGACCAATTAAAGGTTTTTTTATTTACTTTGTTTTAAATATAGGGGATAATTTTAGGATATCAAAAAGCCTAAAGGACACGTTTTGGGTAAAAAAAAAAAAATCAGCGTAAATGTAGGATTTAACTAAAATTGAGGGATTACTTTTTGAATGGAATACAAGCATTTAAGTAACCTTTGTTTGGGATATAAATGTCTTTTATGCTCTTTTAATTAATTTGCTCTAGAATTAAGTTTAAACATAAATTATTTTTAAATATGTTGAAAACATTTAAAAACTATAAACATATATAAATCTAGAAAAATAAACAATTTCGATATATTCAAACAAAAAATTTATATTTAAGCTTAACTCTATAGTAAATTATTTAAAAGGATATAAAATACATTTTTATATCTCAGAAAATAGTCTTAAGGTATCAAAAAGATATTTTTCTAAATATTAAAGTACCCTTTTAATATTATCAAAATGATAGAATACCTTTGAGATGTTTCTATATAATACAAATTATCAAAATGATTTTATCCTTTTTGAATTTTCTCATGAAAATTATAATTCCAAGCATGTACTTAAAAAATTACTTCCAATTTGATCCTGTCACATTCGAGATTAGAGGAAACTTTAAAATGGATTCTACTCGCAGTCCCCTCTCCACACTCCGCACCCCTTTTAAATAATTTCCATATTATAAAAGGCCTCAAATAAAGTGACAAAAAAGAAAGAAAATTAAGATACACTTAATTGCGTAATTATATTTAATATAAAAAGAAACTAATTCTAGTTTTTTTTTCTTTTTAAAATAAACTTGTATATATTGTTTTTTTTTTTCATTCTTTGTTTTGCTTACTGTTTTTTACTTTTATTTTTTTAACGTTTTGCATTGTTTTTATGTCTTTTTCTGTTTTATCTTTTTCTTTTCCTCATACCTCAATTGATATCGTAAATTGTTAATACCGTTGCCATATTATTTTTCATATTCTATTAATTATTTGCTTTTATTTATGTTTTGATTTGCTCTGCTATCTATTTTCTTTTTTTGAATTGTTTGTTTTGAATTTTACTTTGTTATTTTCTTGTGAAAATAGAGTTCATGCCTAAAGGTTCAACCAAAAAAAAAATAATATAGAAAGATATAGAAGTGCTGACAATATCAAAGTAAGAAATTAAAATGCTAGAAAAATAAAGTGGTCAAAAGTAATTAGTTATCTTATGGAATTAGTTACGGTAATATATGTGTGTCTAGATGTGATTTTATAGTTACTTCAATATTTATTTATCAATATGTATTATTATTGTAGCCATAAGATATTAATCTGACAATTGTAATAAATTAAATAGTTGACAAAAAAAGTGAATTAATGAAATTAGATTTTTATCACGTCACGTCATCAAAATTCTATATTTGAAAGTGATTACCGATGAAAACGTAACCATTAAAAAATCGTTCATATATATAGTGTGATTTTAATAGTTACTCTAATATTTACACAATGATGGGTATTATTTTTCTAACTGTATGAGGTTGATCTAATGATTATAATAAATTAGATAGTTAATCCTAAAAATTTATGACAATCGATGAGATTAGATTATTATCACGTCACATCATCAAAGCGTGTATGTATGTGTATATATATATATATATAGATATATATATATTATAGAAAAGAAGTACGTGAATATAGTAGATACCTTGATCATTTCCCAAATGCCGTCGAATCTTCTCGCTCTCCAGCTGAACCAGCAGCGATCTGGGCCCTGCCATCCAGAGCGGCAGCCACGGCACACTTCTCTCACTGGCGATTTCTCCTGTGAACCAGAGGAAGGCGTCGGAGACCAAACACCCGATCTTTAACCCCCTATCTTCCTCTGCCTCTTCAAGAGCCTTCTTGAAATTCCCCGGCGTCGCCCTCATGAACATCTCCACCGGCTCCATTATGTCGCCCGACAGCTTTCGGCCTTCCGGCCAGCCATCGTTGACATCATACGGCCGCACATTTCCGAATCCCTCTTTACTCGAAAATAGGGCTTCGTTCGACTGCGAAGTGCTCAAGAATGAGAACTTAACGTCGCTAGCGACATTGATGGCGACACCTGCGGAGAGCCTACGGACGAGGTTGAGGAGAGGACTGATGTGGGAGCCGAACGGAAAGGCGAGGACGGCGATGTGTCGGATTGGCTCGGTGTTAGGGTTTTCGGGCGCCATTGTTGGTGCTGTTTGGAAATGGTGAGCTTGATTGATTGTGGTCTAAAAGTTTTGTCGTAAACGGATGGAGAAAGCTAAATTCTCTTGAATGGATTAGTGATTTTGTATGTTCGGTTGGCGAGAAATATAAAGAGAAAATTGATCAAGAATTGAATAATGGAAGGACGTCCTAAAGATTTTTAACAAAATGAGGGAAGGGTGTCGTTAAGAATCTGATGATTATGTCTCTTCCTCTCTTTCTACACACACATATATAAGCCGCCCACTACAAGCCGTCACTATAAGCCGTCCACTATTCCATAATTACTTAATTACTATATACATGTAAGCCGCCACTATTAGCCGCCCACGACTTGATAATTGCTTAACTATATATATATATATATATATATATGTATAACTGTTAAATATAGAAATTGAATGCTGTGGTCGGATAAAATTTTAATTTTATTAATTATTGTTAATATTTTTGATTAATTATTTAATTTATTATAACTATTGGATTAATATCTTATAATTAAAATAATAATGCTCATTAATAAATAAAGTAACTATTAAAACCACAACCCCACTCCTTATATGTATATACTCATATATATGTCGGTACTATCTCTCAAAGAACAGCACTACATATATAACAACCCCTAGTTTTAAGGTATTTTTTTTTAGAAATGCTAACACAACTCTTTCTATCACGTTCTGCTTCACTGTTTAACACGTAGATTGCATTAACATAGTAAACTATTATTTAAATAAAAAATAAAATAATAGAGTCCACATGTCAACGAGTAAATACTGAAAGTGA
The DNA here is from genome assembly GCF_000414095.1 of Morus notabilis. Taxonomy (NCBI): domain Eukaryota; kingdom Viridiplantae; phylum Streptophyta; class Magnoliopsida; order Rosales; family Moraceae; genus Morus; species Morus notabilis. The sequence goes on along the minus strand of NW_010363634.1, from coordinate 415,194 downwards.
CAAAACAAATGACAGAAAGTGTGATGCAATCACTTCTCTCTTTTTTTTTCTTTAACAGAATTCCATATTTTATGGTTTATGTCACGGTTCACGCACCCATTTATTTTACTTTGTGTTTTTTGATTTGGCGGAACAAAAGAAAACACGATAAAAGGAGAAACTTACGTCAAAGGAAGCTTTAATGTTATGTTTCCATGGTGGTTATTCAATCAAACATAAAAATGTAATGATGTGTCGTGATAAGAATTTAATTTTATTAATTGTCTTTAAACTTTAGTGATCAATTGCCTAATTTATTACAACCGTTCATCCGTCAATTAATATCTTAAGTTAATTAAACCAATGATACTCATCGATGAGAAAATATAAAGGTAACCATTAAAATTACATATTTAAATGTCTACATTTATGTAATAGTTACTTATAAAATATAGAATTTTAATGAAATTTCATTATAATTAATTGTTGTTAATCTTTTTTTACCTATTTAATTTATTAAAATTGTTGAATCAATATCTTATAATTAAAATAATAATGTATATTAATAAATAAATATTAAGATAAACACTAAAACCCACACCCATACATGCATACATATATAGATCATATTCAAAGTTAGGCGAGATCAGAAAATGGCAATATACGTAAAGCAGATGGTGGCAACACTTCTAGCATGCACCCATTATGGAATAATTTTCTAAGGAAGTTATTCACGTCAGGGCACATGCACCAATAAAAAATGGCGGCCCGTACTCAATGCATTCTTCATTGAAATATGGCGGTGCTTGTCATGCTATTTTATTTTCAGTCTCCTTATCCTTAGTGCTAGTGTATTTCAAGTCGTGTACGTTTTATTTAGTTCATGAACTTATCTAACTACCTGTACAGCATATCGAAGAGAGAATTGTTAAAATATTTATATGACTAGTATAATGACAGACACTCATATATTAATGTCAAATAATATATTAGAGCATGTTATATATGGATAATAAATTCATATATTATTTTGCATGGTATTATTTAAGCTATAGTGGGATGTTCTTATTTTTCATATAGTTTGAGGCTTTTAGATTTACTTGCTCAAAATGTTTCAGTAAGCTTATTAGATTGAATAACTCTCGCCTTTGAGGGCTTAGCCTAAAATAGGCTTAGGATAATTTTAATGCCCTATAAATAAATCATCTTTCTGACAAAAAAAATTATCCTATCTCATATTAATATGTGTGTATAGAGAGGAGAGATAAGGTTAAATTCATCATCCTCTACATACACTGTCACTTCTGTTTGGATCTAACCTTTTTTTGCAGATTGCTAGAAATTTGATCACATGATAGGGACTAATTCAAATACCATGGGACGTATGGTTTTAATATTTACTCATACTACAATTAGAAAGATAGATTAATGATCTTGGGGGATATTATTCTTGATAATGTTGAGTTTGTTATTATCGTTATTTTCAACAATTGGTATCAGAGACTTTTATCTTTCTATTGTGGTTGTGTAAATTCGTTTTATATTACAAATTACAAGTATTTTTCAGTTTAAAGAAAAAAAACATTTTTGCTTCCGCGTTTGTTTTTGGACCGAATAATGTTTGGTTTAATGTTTTGTTGTTGCATATCTCTTGTGGTATAATATCCTTCTTTAAAGTCAATATTGTTTTCGGCCGAACAATGTTTGCTTCTGCATCTGTTGTTGTATGTGTATGTATTTTCGTTAGAATTAATATATATATATATATACACACGCACACACATATGTAAAGAGACATCAAATAGATATGATGTACAAATTTCTTTAGTTGTTCTGTAAACTCTATTATTAGGACCATATGAAGGTTTCAGATGATTGTGTATGTTACACGCGTTTTCTAAAAACATAGTTCATTTTACGTTTTTCAATCTTGCATTTTTTTTTGTTTATTATTATTAAATTAAAAAAAGGTATATCACTTGCCATTTATGAAAGATGTGTGCAAGCGTCGTTTTTGGCAACACAATTAATTATATATATAAATATATAATGTATATATTATACTATTTAGTGCTTTTATTTGTTTTTTAAGTCAAAAGGCCTACTAGTGGTCTTTATTACAGTTGGTACAGCTATAAATTTTATATAATCATATTATTTAAAGTCTTTTATTATTTTCAAAGTCAAAAGGCACAGCTTTTTAGATATTAAATGTAATGCCAGCATTTATTTAAAAAAAAAAAAAAAGAAGGAAAACTTTTGTTAATTACAACCGGTTATTGTTTTGGAAAAGTGATATAGTGAATAGTGTTAGAATTTTAGGCTGGCAGCTCTGTCCAAAGCTTGAATTTTTTAGGTTCGGTGGGCAGGCCTATTAGGCAACCGGTCCAAGTTTTTGGGCTCGGGCTCAGGCTGTCCGAGAATGGTCAGAATTGCCAAAGCCCACTGTCAGAAGAAAGCCTCTGACCGTTGACTGCCAAATTTTTTTTTTTTTTTTTTTCCCTCCGGCCTGAATTGCCTAAATGCCCGAAGACTAAAGACCGAAGGCCGATCAACGGCTAATTTTTTTACCATTGGCACCCGACCCGACTCGCCGCACGATAAGCCCGACTTCAATGACTCTTTTTTTGATCGATGCCCGATTTTCAGCCTGACCCCACCGACCTGCCCCGCCGAGACCAAAAATGACCGTTGGATCCGAATTTGGGAGAAAAAATCAATTTTTTAACCCAAAAATTTCCTTATAAATACCCCTATCCCGCACACATTTTTCTCACCCAAACTTATATAATGCCTCAACAATGCATCCCCTATAAAGATGCTATAACAAACTATATCAGTGCAAAATTAAGAGTAGAACATATAGACCTATATGATTGGTAAATTGCCGAAACTTTGTATCAATTTTTAAGTAGGTTTTAGGAAGTTACTTTAAAACTTAGTGGAACATATTACCCAAGATCACCATTAGCTTTAGGTGAACTTTTAAGAATTAGTATTTTATTTAGTGAATTTAGGGTGGACCTAATCTTAGGAGTTCCTATTTTTTCTAAAAAATTTAAAAAATATCAGTCTAAATTACCAATGTTGTATGGTTTCGATACTGTTTTTAATCCTAGATTAAAATTAGACGGTATAGAAAACTTAGGTGAATCTTTAGGTATCAATTGTTCTGATCAATTTATGACAATAAAGGCAAAAATATTTTCTCTCTATAATAAATATGAGAACAAGTTTAGAAACACAAACTCTAAAGTACAGGAACCGCAGCAAAGAGATGAAAACCCGAATTCATTCATGAATATTTTCGGGTTTAAGAAGAAGAAGAAGACGACCCAAACAAAAGCTAGAAGTAGATCTTCATCAACAAGTGGTGGCAGCAACAACAGCGGCTTCAACGAGCTTTTGGCGTACCTCAGTGAGAGCTTAGTAGTCGACGGTAGTGGAGATTTGTTTAATTTAGTTCAATAGTGGAGGGCAAGAGCAATAACTTAGCCAGTCCTAACTCGATTGACAATGGATATTTTTTTCGATCCCAGTCTCCACTGTTTAATCCAAACAAGCCTTCAGTATGATCGGACGAATACTTGAGGAACGCCGAAACGCATTGCAAAGGGACATTGTTGAAGCCTTGGTCTGCATTAAGGATTAGGATCGTGCTTATCAATATTTACAGGATACAATTTCATCGGCAAGTCAAGAATTGATCAATGAATTTAATCGATTAACATTAAATTTTGAAAACGATCCTTCAACTTCAAATTAAATTGTAATTTGTAAATAAGTATTTACTTTTGACATTATAATTGTATATTTAGACTTTGTAAGTTAGTAAAATTTGAAATTCGTCACAAAATGATTGCAGTCTTTTTTCCTTACCAAGTTTTTATCACAATTGAGTTTTTCTTAGTAAGATTTTTAACGAGGCAATCATGAATTACAAATTTAAAAATTAATATACAAAATTAATATATTAAATTGTGTTCATAATGTTGATTTTAGTTTTTATATAATTTTAACACATAATAACTTAATAATTATTTATATACAAATACAATTACTAAATAATAATATATTATATAATATATATATACAATATTATAAAAATTAAAAAATATAATAAAAAATATTTTTTTAGGCCATTCGGGCGGGCTTGGGCAACCAAAACCAGACCCGTGGCCCGTCCATGGGCCTTTTTGGGCTCGGGCGGACGGCCTAAAAATTTCGGGCAAGCGGGTTCGAGCGTCGCACTCAAAATTAATTTTTTCGGGCGATCGCGGGTGACCCGTCTAAAGTTCCAGGACTAATAGTGAAGCAGTTGTGATTCAATTTTAATACTTAATATACATTATTATTATTATTATTGTTGTTGTTATTATTATTACTATTTTATGGTTTTTTATTTTCACAATTTCTTGGACCAAAATTTATAGGCATGTTTCTTAATTTCATATTTCTTAGATATACATTTCTTTTAATAGTATATAGATTTTAAATAGTTAATTGCCCATTTGTATTTTACTTTCATTAATTAAATATTTGATGTGATTTTATTTGGTCCATTTGTTTATTATTATGAAATTGTGAAATTATTGGGTGTTTTTGTACTTTCCTATCGCGAGTCGTGAGCATGTCAGTTTGAATATTGTGATTATAATTTTATTAGTCACATTCCTAAGGTCTATACGAGGCAATAAAATTATCATGTCAATAATTTATTATTTTGGTAGGATGATTTTGTGCAATACATGCATTTTAAGAGACATTTCTAATTAGTCTCAAATGTTATATCACTTTATTGTTGTCGTGATGCTCTTTGAATACTAGTGCGTAATTTTGTGTATTTTATATCTTGTCGATATATTATGTGCATAACTAGTAAGGCTTATGGTTACGATTAAACATATGTCGTCTAAATGGGAGATTGTTAGAACATTTATATGGATTAGCGTAATCACCGCACTCATATATTAATATCAAATAATATGTTGGAGTATGTTATGGATAAATTCACATATTGTTATGCATGGCATTATTTTGTGCCATAATGGGATGATCTTATTTTTCATATAGTGTGAAGGCCTTGATGTCATGATCGGAAAATTTATCAAAGAAATTATTGTATAAGATGAAATGTTTTGGAATTCTCTATATTATAACTATGAATATTTTTATGATAAGTATTTGTTGATATTGATATTGAATAGTAAAGTATAAGTTAAAAGTTAGAAATTTCTGAACTATGATACTGTTACTGAATTTTAGATTGTAATCAAGAAAGAGGCACGGAACGTTGTGTTATTCTCACAAGAGGACAAACACATGAATATTAAGTTTCAGAAATGAAAAAGAATTGAAAAAATCAATTCTAGGGTTTTAGAAACAATCAAAATGAAGAACATACAAAAAGAGGTTCGGAAGGCCGAACCGAGAAAATTAGGATTTTCGACCGATTAGGGTTGACCGAGTCAAAATTTATTGGCTAAGAGTCGACCAATAGGTCACTCTTGAAAAATTAGTCAAGGTTGAGTAAAGTTGACCAAGTTGACCAACTCTCTGAAAAACACAAGTAAAACGTGCACCAGATAGAAATTAAACTGAACCGAAATGAGATAGCTATTAAGAATGAATGGTTGAGATTTAAGATGATCAATGGATGGAGGGCTGAGATTGGGACACATGGAAAGAAAGGATATGGCTGGCCAAGACTTAGGGGAGATGCCAAATAGATATTTTGATATTTTTGCAAAAAAGACCCTAGAAAGTGTCAAAATTGCACCTAGGTCCCTCCTCTCTTTTTGTGAACGGTTTTTGAAGGGAAAAATACAAGAAAAATATCCATTTTCATGCAAGAAAACAGAGAGAACTCAGCCAAAGAAACAGAGGAAAAAAAATTTCTCAAAGCGAGAAAAACGAGTTCAAATCGAAATCAACGGAAAACTACTATTGATTAGCGTCATTGGAGCTTGTTCTTCATTTTTCTAAGGTAAAATTTCAAATTCTCTCATCATTTTTCACCATGGCTGCACGTCCATGAACAGTAGAAACTATGAAATTTTTTTTTGCTAAGGATGATAATTTGCTTATGGTTGTTCATTAATAGTACCGAAAAACCTAATGTCTAAAGGATAAATTTTCAGTTATTGGGTTTTGTGTTAGCATTTTTAGTTATGGAGAATTGTTGTGAGAATAGGGATGAAACCCTAAAACTTATGATGTTTATGATGATAAAAAGAATGAGAAAGGTTGTGATATGTGGTTGAAAAGTTGAAACAACGGATAAAATGAGCTATGGTTAGCTCTGAAAACACAAAAATTAGGCGAAACTCTGTCAAAATTTAGTTTGAGAATTGTACGAAATCCGGTTGTAATGAAGAATAGGAGGAATGGATGTGTAAAATAAGTTTATTAGGTGATCGAAGATGTGTGGGAATCTAAAATGATGAAAATTCTCAGTTTCGGACTAAAATCAAAAATTAGGATAATGACCCGAAATTTATACCCGAATTTGCTTAAGCTAGAGGACCAAGATAGAAGCTTAATTTCAAAAAGTGACCAACATCAAGTTACAGAAAACTTCGTTTCGAACAACTTTTGTGAAATAGTTTTTTTCTCAAAAAGGACCTTACAGATCAATTTCGAGTTGATTTCTAAAATAAGTCCAAAATGGTGATTTTAGGCCAAATATGCACAAATTTGGTGTACATTGGTGATATGGGAGATGTTTCGGTCCTAATCCTGAACGTGAAATCGTAAATCTTTTCAAAAATTTTAGACACGATATGTACACTTCGTAAAAAAATAATATTTACGGAACAACGAATTCGAATCAAATTAGATTTAACTTAATAACGTTTTACAATGAATTAATGATACTATTCAAATAAGTTAAAACAATTTGTATTACCATAATTTTAAATGAAACACGGCCGTATATTGCGAGCTAAAAACTAGTATATATAGAAATAAAACACTTTACTGTTTTCAATCAAAATGCTCGTTGTTTGGATGTTTTTATTTATTTATTTATTTATTCTTTTGCTTTCAGTCCTTTCTTCTTTTACCTTTCTCTTTAAAATTTTCTATTTTTCATTCTTGCCTTTCTGTTTAACTTTTTCTCTCATTTACCCGATTCAAATATTTTTTCCTTAATGTACTCTTAATTAGATTTTTTTTTTCCAGAAGTGCTCTAAAAAAGTTATTCTCTCAATTTTTTTCCAGACTGTTCCACTAATAACTTTTTTTTCCTTCCTATTTTTCTTTTTCTTTAACTTTTCTTCCCTTATTTTTCATCTTTATCCTTCTTTTTAACTTATTTCCTTCTCATTTACCCCAAATGTGATTCTACTTATATATTTCTTATATATTTCTTTTTGATAGTATTCTAAAATCTTGTTATATCAAAAGGTATTCTCACTTTTTTTTTCCTCTTCTAATTGTCCCACTAAAATAAGTTTTTTGCAGATGCGCTCCCACTAAAAATTTTCTTTTCGCAGCCTTCTTGTCTCTTGACCAGTGGGAAAAGACACTTCTACAGTGCCACTTGTATTTTTTTAATACTCTCTTCATCTCTTATTTCTTTTTTAATATCTCCTTGCTTTTTTTATTTTTTTTATTTTTTTATTTTTTATTATTTTAGTTCTTCCTCTCCTTTATTTTTCATTTTTAATCCTCCCTTCTTACTTTCTCTTATTTCGTTTTTAGTCCCTCCTTTCTTTTTTATTTTTCATTTTAGTCCTAACACTCTTTTGTTTTTGTTTTTGTTTTTATTTTTTATATTTTAAATCTCCCCTCCTTTCTTTCTTTTATTTCTTCTTATTCTTTTTGTTGTTACTGCTGACATCTTATATATTTGTAAATCTGCATCATTAATTTTTTTTTAAATATGGTTTATCTAATTTTTCTTAAATTCAAACTTTTCCTTAAATCTACCCTACTTAACTATACCCTAAACTTTTAAGAGAATAATCAATTAAAAATAAAAATTGAAATTGAAATTTCGTTCACAATTAAAAAAGTTTAACGACCTGAATATGCACGTGCATATCACATGCTTTTCAACTAGTAAACTAATAAGGGGGCGTTTGGTATGGGGTAATCATAAGGAATCATATTCCCAGGAAAGTGATGGAGGGTAATATGATTCCTAGGAATAATACATTATTGTGTTTGGTTCCATATAGAAATCTTTCTCAAATTCCTAGGAATATTACATTACTGTGTTTGGTTGTGCATGGGAATGTTGTGAATTAAAAAATATTTTTTAAATGAATAATAATAATAATAATAATTTTATTATTATTATTATTATTATTATAATTATAATTATAATTATTATAATTATAATTATTATAATAATTATAATTATAATTATT
>NW_010363634.1:367773-406338 GCF_000414095.1 Morus notabilis | reverse complement strand
AATTATTATTATTATTATAATAATTATTATTATTATTACTACTATTATTATTATTATTATTATTATTATTATTATTATTATTATGAGATTCCCATGATTTTGAGATTCCTGGGAATTTGAATAACACCTTATTGGGTGGGATTAGGATTACCCCAAAATGAGGTAATGTGAAACCCATGGGCTTCACTTTCCTAGATTTTAAAAAAGTCTAATAATTGTACCAAACATGGGAATCTGAAAAATTCCCATTCCCACCCCTATGATTACCCCATACCAAACGCCCCCTAAGTCACATGTGTTAGGTATTTAGTGTTGGTATATTATGATAAAATGAAAGTTATTGTTTATCTTTTATGATTTAGAATTGGATCGGTTTGAAAATTGAGGAGAAGATAATATGTACAAACTTGACAAATTCAGATTCGATTTCACAAAGAAGACAAGGATAAGAAGGTTGAAACTTTGGAGATAAAGTAAGGATTTATCTTGAAGATTTGTTTATGAGTAAAATATAGTGGTTTCTGAAAAGAAAAAGATATCTAAGATATTTTTATTATATTAAAGTTATGCATTTATCTAATAAAAAATCATAGATTTTCAAACTTATACGTAAGTTTCTTGCTGACATCGAACTCAACTCAAATTGAAAATTAACTTACGTTCTTAAAGTTTGATTTCGTCTATATCTCTAAAGGCACAATGGCACATGCAGCACTTCCTTTATATATAATAGCATTATATGCGCAAGTTATTGTGCCTAAGAGAGTGGAACAATCATTTTTTGTTTTGTGGTTTTAATGATTGATTTTAAGTTTAAAAATCTAAACTGCAAAATAATTTTCTGAGCCAAATTTTTCTAGCAGCTTAGAGAGAACCTCTTGATTTAAGGTTCTTGATTTAAACTTAGAAAATATCTTCTAGGTGTGGGGAGACCTTTTATTGTCTTCTTCGAGAGAAGACGTAAAATCACCTATGACACGTTTATGATGCTATATAATATAAATACATCTAAATTATACATTTGAAGATTCAGAAAACTGCAAGTCTGACAGAAAACTGCTACGACAAAATAGCGCCCGAAAAAGCTTCAATCAATTGGTCTTCTTTGCTCTTCTCGTTTCCACAACTAGAATGCGAGTGGGCACACGTCGTTCATTCTCCCCCGTTCATTCTCCCCCTGGTATCTATGAACTCCTTCAACCATAAGAGAGTTAAAGGAAAAATTGATCTTGATATTAATCAATGTTTTCCTCTCAAGAATCCTTATCAATAGCCCCAAAAACTCACTCAAGTGATCTAATGAATAATGAGACTTATTGGGCTATTTATATAGTTTAGGAAGTCATATTCCCGCAACAATTAAGTTTCCTAAAGTCAAAATTGTGTAACAATTCGTTTTGAGTTGGTTTGCCACGTCAGTAGTTATGAACGATGATTGACCGGTCCACTGCAGTTATAAAACCATCGGTCCCTACATGAAAAATCTCCGTGTTGATTTTTATGTTCCATTCGACCGACCTCCGTCATAGGTCCACCTGTATTGATGCGATTTCTTGTTTTCTCAGTTTATTTAATACATGAAATTTACGTAGAGCCTTAGTTTGAATTCAAATAACCCAATCTAGAAGTTACCTGATTGAAACATCATATAATAGCTTTCCTATATTAAATAAAATTAAAAAAGATAATTCAACCAATTTATCTCGAATTAATTCAACAATTAATTTAATAAGTAAATTATTCATGAATTAATCACTATTCTCGGACTAGACTTTGAACATTAAGCAGAAATAATATAAGTTACCCATATGCAGAAAATACGTTGTATCATTACAGGAAAGTATAAGAGTTAGTAAACGGACCAAATTGACATATATAGATAAGCTTCTGTAATCACAACATAACTTGTTCACCAACAAGTTCATCACATGATTATAAATTCTAGTGCTATTCCACTAAAAGTCTAGAACTACACTATACAATATATTTATAAAGCTCCAATTAGCTCTCGTCTATGACATATTATATTAGTGTAGCATCCCCTAGGAAATCCATAATCGACCTGAGGTTAAGTTTGATTTTACCTTCTTAATTATATAATTTATCTTATGGTCTATTACCTTTCCATCAGAAAAGCTACCATTCGTACCAATACAAATAGTGATCCATTTGATAACATAAAGTAGTCTAATAGCTGAGCGCTCGTATTTTTCAATCCACGGATAATGTCACGAGTGGATATCATTGACTCAGTATAAGAGCTATGGATCCTCTATCAATGAATAATAAATGTAGCATACAAGAGTCATATCTCTAACATACCAGTATGCGTACCTTTTACACAATGCCAGGATGTCACCCTTTGGTACATTAAAAGATACAAGTCAATCATACAATTTATTATTCATTTCATGATTAAGATGATCACATATAATTTACCAAAAGTTAATTGTTTTATTCAAACAGAATTATTAATTAAAACAATTCAATTTTTGGTCTGATCCAATATAGATTCTACCACTAGGAACTATATTAATATCTCTACCTATGGCATTATTGATATTAAAATGTCAAAAGTGTATTGTTACATTTATTTCTAAAGGCATAAACTCAAACAGATAAAGAGAATCTTTTATTGTACAAGATCATTAGTGATTGTAATTTTGATAATTAGTAAACGATTCAATGTCTGAGTGTGATCTCGTGAATGTAAGTTTTACTTAACCATGTTGAAAATTTCCTGTGTGTTATTTATTTACTACTTTTAATAATTAAATTAACTGGACATTAATAAAATTTAGTAAACAGCGCAAAATAAATCTTTCAGCATACAACTCTCATGTTTGACCGTTATGCCATAAAATCAGTAAAAACTCAACGAAATTAATCAAATGACCTTCGCAAGTATACTTAAGTATACTTTAGACATAACAAGTATAAGAGAAAAAAAAATTAGGAATTCTAAAAAAATAAAAATAAAAATAAATAAAATAAACCCGTGTTTCTCAAAGATTAATTAATTTAACTCAGTTATTAGTGTTAATTAATTTTAAAATTAGTATTTTAATTTTAATTATAATTACTTCATTATAAATCAGTAACGATAATCGGAAAAACCAAAATTTTAATTTCTTAAGAATCTGCCAATTTACTGTTTTCATGAAAAATATGAATTCGAGTTGGAAATTGATTTATGACTGAACGATTAATGGTTTGGAGCCTTTGAGGTTAGGTTAACACTAAGTGTGAACTTTTTAATGGGATATGTACGACAAAAAGTGTTAAAAGATGATAAATTAACACTTTACATCCAATGATTTCTTGTGGAAACTTTATAGATCTCATTGGAATATGACACTTTTGTATTGTTGGTTGTGCATACATAAATACTTTACTGATAATTGAACTTAGCATGTTCATTTCTTGAGTTTTGATCTTGTTTCAACATGAAATTGCATTTCTCTTCCTTTTTGCATTTCTCTGACTTTGAGAATTCGAAAGGATTTTCATTTATAATTGTACATATATATATATATATACATGTGTGTGTGTGTGTGGATTCTATATATGAAAACCCTTCCCAATAACCTGAATTCGCGAGTCACGGTTTTCAAAAGAGAATTCTTAAAAAAACTGAGTTTAGTCTCGAATTGAGATAATTCCAGCACAATGTAAATGAGTTTTGAAGTTTTCAAACGCTATCTAATGAGCATTTTAGATAGTTAATTTTAACATGATGGCCACAGATCCTTGGGGCAGGTCCTGAAACTCGTATGGGCTATTACGCAGCGTGGGTGGTGCGACTTTGCACCAAACTGCGTCTCGGTACTTTAAAAAGAGTATTCAAACTACCGATATATGATTTATTCTTTACTTATCTCCCTATTGATTTGAATATCTAAGTGTTTATTAGAATTTCAAAATACCTAATATTTTATAGGCTATTCTGATACAGGATTCCATCACTTTTCAAATGGATTTAAAAATACTATAGTATTTTGAAAGAGTTTTTAAATACTTGATTAACCACTCCACTTTACATTTGACTACATTAGTTGTGATTTTATTACTTTCTTTTCACATACTTCTGTTATCTACATTTGAGTTATTCATGATACTTATGATTTGATGTTGAGTCACTTTGATTATTTCACTTTATTTATTTTGTTGTCGTTATCTCTATTTTTTCTCTTACTGGACATTTGGCCCACCCCTGCTTTAAATGTTTTCCCTCTCCAGGGTTAGCAACTTGATTTACAGCGCAATATGTTTATGGTGGTATACTAGGCTCGAGATGACTTGTTTTATTATGATTTCATGATTTTTAATTATAAGTTGTATTGTATTTAGTGTATGTAAACAGTATTAGTCGGCACTGTCCCAACATTGTATCATTTTGAATTGTACATATTTTTAGACTGTTTTGTAATTACTTCAAAATAAAAGACTCCAGAGTAATATATTTTAGCATTTATTTCGATAAATTTATTTTCTTAGTTTTTGCTAAATAATCCCGATTAATTAAATTTAAAATTTCAATTAAACCCCAATAATCACAGCCCCCTTTTGGAGTGACACATCTACATCGCCAAAATTGCACCTTTGCGCCCAAACTATTCATTTTTTTTCTATAATACACCATGAACTTTCAATTTTGACAAACTGCACCAAAAACTTTAAAATCAGTTGTAACTGAAGTCCAATAGATGATGGATGTTATCAAATTGAAAGTTGAAGACACGCAATTCACGCACGAAAGATAAAAATCATCATTTTTCAAGCTATATTCAATGTAAATCTCATGTCTCAAACTGTCAACTTGACAACGCCATTAGCTATTGGACTTTAGTAGCAATTGATAGAGTTCACGGTGTAATTTAACCAAAATTAAAAATTCGGCGTCTAATATTTAAAACTGAATAGTTTGGAGAACAGTGTAATTTACTCTAAATTTTATTACTATAAAAAAGATGCTCGTACGAAATGACCAAAAAGGAAATTAAATAAAATTTCATGATTAATTACGAATTTGAGTTTCTGGGTATAAGGATCGTCTCATTTAAGGAGTCGGTAAAGGTTGCAATCACCCAATTGATCGAATGAACCAAACTAGTCCATCTAGAAAATATTTGAGAACCAAAGAGTATATTGGATTGGATTTGGATGGTATTTTTACTCATCTCATCCAATTAGATTGCATTGGTTTCTAGATTTTTCAATTTTAAAAATCTAATAAAACCAATTTAAGCTAATATATTCTTATTAAAGTAATTATATATGAGGTGGTTCTATTCACACACTCTCTTTTAAATTTTTATTTTTTATGACAAAAAATCCTCACATAAATTTAAGACAATTATCGTGACTAAATTACATAATCAAATTTTGTTATAAAAGAAAACTAATTACATTTTTTTTTCTTTTCAACACACCTCACATGTTACTATACCAAATTTTATGTTTTTTTTACTAACTATTTTGTTTTTAAAGGATGATCATTTCATTTTGTCCTTTTGTTTTTATAACGTTGCATTGTTTTACTTCTTTTCATTCTCTCTCTGTTTTTTTTATATACTCTTTAAAATTTGCTGCTTTTTTCTTACATAACAATTATGTTGTGATTATGCTTGTATTTATGTATTTTGTTTTTGTAAAAAAAATGTAATAATAAATTTTCTTTATGTACGAGACTTCATGCCCAAAACTACCAAAAAAAAAAAAAAAAAAAAAAAAAAAAAAAAAAAAAAAAACTAGAGGAATAAAGAAATGATAATATTAAAATAACAAATTAAAATAAAATGGTGGTGCGGATAGAAAAATAAAATATTTAAGAATTAATAATCTTATGAAAATAGTTAGGAGTAATCGTGGAATATTAGGGGTGTGTAAAAAGTAAATTTAATTCTTCTAAAATTAAGTGGGGTGTGAATTTAAAAAGTGTGTGGATAGTAAAAAAGAGGTGTAAATAGAACCACCTTATATATATTTAATATATAGATATTTAGAATATAAAATTCAACAAATCCAAGAAACAAAAGATTCAAACACTACTTCATCATTTGTTTACACAAGTCATAAGTTGTTAACATTTGTGCCTCCATAGTGTGTCGTTGAATTCCCACACGTCACAACCCATTAACGAGGCCAACCATATCTCGGAACTTAAATCCTTAAATTCTTCTCTTACTTTTGTTGAATGATTTTAATTTTATGTTGTTTAATGAATATTTAGATGATTGAGACCTAAATTTATGTCGTGGAAATGTGTAGATTTATTATGGGAGAATGAGTGAAATAACATATATGGGTAGTTCTATAGACACTCCTTTTTACTCTTCACATTCTATTTAAATTAAAAATTATTTATTACAAAAAGATCTTTACATAAGATGACAAAAAAAGACAATGCACTTAATGATATAATTAAATTAATGCATTACTAAAACAAAAGTAATGATAGAGCTTATTTTACTCTCCATATACCCTACGTCATATTTCTAAATTATTATAAATTATTTCTATTTTAAAATCCAGAACAAAAGTCTCATTTTCAAATTTCAATGACTATTCTAAAAAAGTACGTGGAGATATGTTTACTTTTCTTTGCTATTTGTTGAATGAAGATTGTTCTTTTACTTTTTATTTTTTGTTGTGTTTACATTTGTTTGCGTTTCATTTTTAAAGCTAATTATTTCACTTTTTTCATATTTTATAATGCCAATTAATCGCTTTATATATATATATATATGTATGTATATATATGTGTGTGTGTGTTATACGCATTCGTTTTATATTGTACAGATTTTAAATGAAGCAAATGATGCAAGTCTTTTGGGGAGATTTTTAATGAAATTCCTACGTTTTCAATATCAAAATAAATAATATATATATATATATAAATTGACGCTCCATCCCTAAAGCTTCTAAGAAAATAATAAAATGAAATACATAAATGATAATATTAAATTAATAAATTAATTTATATGTGGTGTATAGTTAGAACGGGTGTGGTGAGTGAAGAGGTGGGTGTGGATAGAAAAAATGAGAGTGTAAATAGAACTATTCTTAATAATTCTATGAAAATAGTTAGGAGTAATTATGGTATAATAAGAGTGTGTAAAAAACATTAACTACTTTAAAATTACGTAGGGTGTGTAGTTAGAAGGGGATGTGGAAAGTTAAAAAACGAAGTGTGAGTAAAACTACTCCTAACATATTTATTAGGTAGATTGTCACGCCCCAAAATAGGGATTAGTGACATGGAGACTTGTTTAGAAATTAAACCTGATTAAGAGAATCATTAATCATTGAATAATTCTAAAATCAATTTAAAGGATAAAATATTTATAAATTTCTAAACAAACCCCACAATTTAGAAGAACTTAATTTTCAACAATAGTGAGGGGGATTTCACAATACCCTGATAAAACAAGTTTAAGACTAAGCCTCTGACATAATATCACGTTTCCCCACAGGAAAATCCATATTGTAGCATACATAAACAAGACAGGAAATAAATATAGACTTCAACCACAGTCTAGGCATATTTAGGGTCACAAATTAGAAACTATACATGCCTTAAAGATGTACAACAAAGATAGAAGTACTACAACTTCTTTACTTGATCTGCACAAGCGAGTGTTACCGATAGTCGCTATCTACTCGGCACTGCTTCTAGCGTCACCTGGGAGGGATTTAAAACATTAAAAAGAAGATAAACAGTGAGCGAAAGGCCTAGTAGGATATAATTTCATAAAACTTTATCAATAAATAAAAGTAGATGGTCCAAATATGTCATCCGAAACCGAGCATCATTAAATGAAAGGAATAGTCCATAATTTCAAGTTCCATGTTCTAGTAAGTAATTTACAAGATTATGATGAATCACTTACCTTATTGAAAAGCCATGATATCACCACCGCAGTGGTCTGTATGGATTTTGGGACCTACCCCCAAGGATATGATCTACATACCCCGATCTTTAGGCCATCATCTGTTTTACCATTTCTTAAAATATCTGATTTTAAGGAAATATTACTTTAAACTGATCTTCTTTAAATCTGAATAACGTCAAACATGTTTTGTCTTTAAAATATTTTCATAGGCCAAAGACATTTTAAACAAGGCTATCAAGGATATGGACAATAATATCCTCCTTCTTAGGTGTCAATTCTACGGCTAGCTTCTCATCATCCTAGCCCCACTTATCTTTGAAGCTCAATATATGATCCCGCCACTAGCTTCGTCATCAAAACAACAGTTTAGAGTTTAGACCTCACCTCTAAACAATCTAGCTTAATTATGTACAATTGTATCATACTAGTGTGCCTTAACTCAAAATCAAAGTTTATAAACAACTTCATAATCCAAGTTGTGGTTCTTTGAGAATTGGAACTCAAACAAATAAAATAAAATAGAACAATCATTAATGTGGCTAATCCACTCACTTTAAGTTCCCGAATGAAGTTAAGTTAGTTTTTCATCGAAATTTGGGGTCAAAACAAGTTTTTAAAATGTTCTAAGTGAAATCAAGTTCAAACCGTTCGACAGGTGGCAGAGGAGTTCAACTCCACCGGTTGGCCGGTGAATGAAGACAGGTCAACCGCCCTGGTCGATTGATGGATGTTCTGCAGATCGGGAAGAATGGCCGAACATGGAGACAAAGTGCCAAAACATGCATTTTCAGGTTCGATTTCAAGATAAATTCATGGAATATATTTAAACATGAAATCAACCTCAATCCATCTCAAAATCAAGCTTAAACCAAGATTTCACCAAACTAGACCAAAATCAAGATTCACCAAAGAAAAATCCGAGATTCAAGAATGAGTTTCTCAAAGAATTACCTTAATCTTTCCTTTCAAGACGAAAACTTGTTGGAAATCTCCTTTAGTTTAGATCTGAATCCAAACTCCCTTAAAGAGAGAGAGTGACAAGTTTGAGAGAAAGAGAGAGGGAGAAGGACGAGTGAGGGAGAGAGAGTGAAACGATAGAGAGGGAGAGTGAACTGAGAGAGAGAGAAAGTGACAAGAGGGAAATGAGAGAAAGGAAGAAAAGAAAAGAAATATAAAGAAAAGAAAGGATAAGTATCAAAAGATATTTAAAAGGAAAGGAAGGAAGTATGTATTTTCACATACTTCCGAGGTGGAATTGTAAATACTGAAAATAATTAAAGTTCTTAAAAATATTTTAAAACTCAAAGATAAGAGAATACTTAATCACTATGATTAATTAAGAAAATCAAATTAAGCACACTAATATATTTCAATTAACATAATTAAACTTGCTTAATTCTTTAGGTTGTTACATATATAATAAATTATAGCATAATTTTTTAGAAAAAATAATAAATAATATGTATTTAATAGGCTAAGTTTCCAACACTATTAAAAAATTAAAAAATATCCTCGAACTCTTTCTCTCTCCAAACTCTCTCTCTCTATTTCCTCCATTTAGTGAGGTCCATCATAACCGGCCACTGGCACGAGCGACTGCCAATGACTAATGTCCAGTGATCTATTTCCTCCATTTACACTGCACTATTTACACGTAAATATTGTATTTACACGTAAATACTATAATTTACTTGTAAATATGTGTAAATATTGTATCTACCTAGAAATACAGTCACCAACATTGACACTGGTGGTTTGTAAATATCATATTTACATGAAAAATTTGACCGCGCGCCAGCTCGACTACTGGTAAATAGTTTCTTTACCCATAAATACTGTATTAACCACAAATCCAACCGCCATACCGGTATGGTATTGTGTTTACTTGGAAATACCATGTTTACTAAGAAATCCTCTCGCCAGCGCCGACGATCAATAAATACCATATTTATTCAAAAATAATGTATTTACTCAAAAATCTGACTATCGGTAAATACTATATTTACACAAAAATCATATCGTGAGTTGTAAATCTTGGATTTAAGGAAAATATTATATTAATACTGTATCTGGTGAATACTATATTTACATGTAAATACTTAATTATTTTATAATCTAGTGTTTGGTAAATACTATATTTATAAATACTCAGAAATTCAGTCGTCAATAATACTATATTTACGAAAAAAAATTAATTACTGGCAGTAAATATTGTATTTAACTAGAAATACCATAGCCAACGGTGAATACCGTATTTACCTTATATACTTTATATACCTCGTTTGTTAATTTTTATTTATTTGAAAATTCAATATTTATAGATAAATACATAATATTTTCAAACTTAAATCTAATAAGTACAATAATTGCACATAATTACTTAGTTAGTTTCAATGGGTAAATACTATATTTACACGTAAAATACTTATTATTTTATAGTCTAGTATCTAGTGAATACTATATTTACAAGTAAATATTAAATTATTTTTAATCTTCTATAATTAGTTTCAACCTTATATTTGATAAATATAATATTTACATGTAAATACTTATTATATCCAGTTTTGCATTTGGTAATTCTATTATATATCTTAAATATAGAATTTACGGGTGAATACACGAGTTCAATAATAAATTCGCATCGCCATTACAAATGAGTTTGATAAAGCAGAATCTGTTGCCGTTGATACAGAAATTTGGAAGCTGCTTGCCTGAAGGCTCGAGCATCATAATAGCGGCTGACGAACGATGGTCAGAGACGGCGACAACGGCGTTGTACAGTGATCTCCGTCACAGAATGGAGGTCGAGTCGCCGCCTATGATAGAGAGATCTTTGAACATAATCTGAATTGCGTGGCGACGAGAGTCACTGATCGGCATTTGGTTCCGCCAGAGTTCCGCCGGCGATGTGTGAGAGAGAGTTCAGGGGGAGGAAAGGAGGCAATATGGCCTGAGGGGAAAAAAAAAACTACATGGATGGGTAAATTTAGAAAAGACTAACTTTTTAGAAGGACAAATTTTACGTTTTCTGTCCGAACTATAAGCCTCGTCACATAATATCCTTAGAACTTCAATTTATAACATCCATCTCCCCAACTTTTAGAACTCTTGCGAGTTTTTCCTTTTGTTAAATCTTTAACGAAATTAGAGCATTTTAGTAAAAACAGCAAATCAGCACAATATTTAGGTTTTTTTAGTGAGTTTTTCGTAATTTATTTTTCTATTTGAAAATAATTACCTTAAGCGCACTCATCTAAAATATTACATATTGTCAAACAAAAGGAAAGGAAAATTAAAGACCAACTACAAAATTTACGGAAACGAAAATAGATTTAAAGGCCAACTACAAAATTATCTCAAATACAGAATGTGTGAAATTCATGTCAAAATCCTGTATCTATTAAAATCAAAATGAAGGAAAAGCTGGCTCCGTTTGGTGCACAAAATAGGATATTATAGTTTTAGCGTAATTCAATAGAATGTAGAGGAAATTATAGGATTAGATTTTAGTTTAATCCAATCTCATGTTTGGTGTTGTGTCTTTAGGATGAGGGTATTTTTGTAAAAAATTTAAAATTAAGGGTCAAGTTTTAATTTTTTAAACTTTAGGGGCAAAAATATAAATTTTTAAAAATATTTTACTCATATAACAATTTAACCCCTCAACTTTTAAAAATTTACAATTAGACCCCAAATTTTAAAAAAATTTACAATAAGCCCCTAGTGTTTTTCACAATATGCTTTGATCAGAACTTATCACATGCTTTAGTAGCGGATAGCAACACCCCTTTCAAGGGGGTTTGATAATGGATAAAAAATTATTCAATCCAATCCTTTAAAAATATGCACCAAACACAATATCAAAATTTAATACTATCCAATCCTCCTTAATCCTGACTATTTAGCCAGACTCGACCTAAAGCCTGAAAGGTCTCGGGCCAGTCTAAAATTTACAAAGTATTTTTAAGAAAAAAAGTTTTAAAAAAATGTGTTTGGACCGCCCTAAGACTTAAGCCCGCCCGACCCTGAAATTAGCACAGTCTAAACTTACAGCTCTATCCAAAAATTATACTTATCTAAATGAAAAAATAAAGCCGAAAGAACATTCAGAATCCATCACGAGATGTCCGTCACCATCATAATCGACTTCATCCTATTCGCCATCTTCCTTGGCAGCTGAAACTTCTAGATCGCTTTGCCATTTCGAGAGGTTTGTATATAGGTGATGGTACACCAGACCAGTTGAGCTTTCAAAGGTTCCCTTGATGTCATTGATTGCCGCTCACACATGGAATTCTGTCTATGTGATGAAGCACCAAAATTCCTTGGTTCAGCTCATTTACATAATACAAAGGGCAACTTGCAAAATGAGCACCACGTGTAATTTTCTATCAAAAATTTAACAGATAGGCAAAATTCGCAAGAATTCTGAAGTTGGGAGGAAGAAATGTTAAAAATGAAGATCGGGGGCATTTGTGATAAGACTTATAATTCAGAGGGAATTTTAGCACATTTGTCCCTTAAACTTGTCGTGATTTCACAAATTGCCTCCCAAATTTTTGAGTTTAGCAAGTCGCCCCCTCAACTTGTAAATTTATTATAATATGCTACATTTTGACAACTATTGTGGTAAATTAGTGTCAAAAAAACACATTTAACCAAAAATTTTAACATTCTAATTCAAATGTAATACAAATCTTTTAATATCTCAACTTTAATTCCTTAAATCTAATAAAAATTTTGAACAAATTTAGTTAAATAGGACATATTACAATAAATTTATAAGTTTATGAATAATTTATCAAAATTAAAAGTTTAGGAGTAATTTGATTAACCACGATAAGTTCGAAACGTAATTTTGTCAAAAACCCTATGAAATTTATTCTTTTACGAATGAAAGTTTTTAAAGTATGTTATTATTTACTAACACTAATATATATATATATATATTTATATGCTATATAATTCAATTGCAAATAAAAAAATGCTATATGCTAGATTTTTCTCATTTATTATTTTGAGTGGGTCTTTCAAAATTAAGATGCACTGATAAAAGTACGAGCCCAGTCCAATCATCTGATCTAATCTAATACATTGAATATATTAGATTGGATGATTGATCTAATCCAATACATTGAATATTGGATTGGATGACAGCACTTTAGTGAATTGGATTGGATTGGGTGGATTTTAAAGGTCTTTTCTGCATAATTAGATTGGATGGTGGATAGTAAATAAAAAAAAAATATATTGATTTCGATCCAATGCACAGCTCTACAAAATGATACAAAACTCTCCTCTGAATTTGTGAGATTGCAAATTTGATACTTTCATTATATTAGAATTCAACTTTCTAACTGTTCTAAACACACGTGACTAGTTAATAAAAGGTATTTTAACAAGTTTAATAACGTGTGTCCCCGACAATTACACGTTATTAAAATAAAATTATTGTCCTACTGCCCAACATATTTTACAATAGAAAAGTGTAAAATAAAGTTATTTGAGACTACTAATTCTTTTTTTTGAACGATAATGAAATATATTTATTAAAGAGCCACTAAAGTGATAAGATACAAGGCAACAATGGACTCAAGATGAGTAGTCTCAAATAACTTTATTTTACACTAGTACAAAGACGGAGAGAACTCCACCACAAAGTTGTACTAGAACAAGGTTCGGCCACATAGAAACGACTCAAGATGAGTCACATCCTAGTCTAACAATGGACTCAAATCACACAACTTAGTCTTAGAACGGCGGGCAAACCACTCTCTATCTTAGAAACACACCACAGACATAGAGTGGTGGGGAGACCAATCTCTAACTGAGACTAAACATGGGTAGATGGGGAAACCATCACCGTTATTACAACACAACCATAAAAAAATAAAATATTAAAACATCTATAAAGTTTCCAAAAGATCAACCCAACAAGATCGAGCCCCTCAATGCCGGAAATATGCGAAGACGGATAAGAACGGCTTTGGGAAAAGGCTCCCTCGCCTCCCTCTTGCAACCTAGTTCCCGTGATTTTAGCAGGGTCTCACAATGGTCGCGTCCTAGATCTATGATTTAAAAGCATTAGCCGCTTTCCCTTACATGGCTCCAAATCAGAGACTTCCCACACCTCTAATGGTACGAACTGGACCGCGATGACGTTTGCGACCTTCCCGGCAGTAGCATACAAAGATTCACCTTACCCATGGAGGAGCAACATCCACTTGCAAAACAATGCAAGAAAACCAAAAGAAAAGCAAAAACCACACAGGACTGAGAGGCTAGAGACCGCCAAGAGGCGGCTCAGCCAACTCCGGTCCCCACAAAACGCAAACTTGCCCACGGCCTATTGAGGGGAGAAATTCCAGCCACATCAGGGTGAGAGAGTAAGAGTGCTAATTTTAAGCAATATAGTTGCGAAAATTCAAATATGAATACTTTGAAGAAAAAAAAATAAAAATAAAAAAACAATTGTAAAACCACTGAAAAAAAAAAGATTGCGTATCATCACTAGTTCAATTCAAGATATGCACAATTTTCAATTTTG
Source organism: Morus notabilis (assembly GCF_000414095.1). Classification (NCBI taxonomy): domain Eukaryota; kingdom Viridiplantae; phylum Streptophyta; class Magnoliopsida; order Rosales; family Moraceae; genus Morus; species Morus notabilis. Next base: position 391,896 of record NW_010363634.1, on the reverse strand, counting down.
CTTAAGTCATGGTTCAACTAAAAGAAAGACAAAAGAAAGAAACACAAAAGACATATATGTATGAATCCTACAACCGTAAATTAATTACGTTTGAACCAACACTCTGGGTGACAATCTTCACCAAATCATTGAAGTCCTCACTATAACTACCACCAGCATCAACAGCTTCATGAGCAAGCTTCTTTAGTACCGCAATTCTCTCCCTCATTTCCTTCCCTTCATTATCCAAGAAGACCCTTCTCAAAGCCTCCACAATTCCCTCTTTCGTCATCACCCCTCCGTCAACCTCAACTCCTACCCCCCACACAGCTTCCACCGTTCTCATATTCAGTCTCTGATCCGCGAAAAACGGCCGGCAAATCAGCGGCACGCCACCAACAACGCTCTCCAACACCGAGTTCCAACCACAGTGCGTCACGAAAGCTCCGACGGAGGAATGTTTTAGTACTTCCACTTGGGGCGCCCACGGAACCAACTTCCCTTTCAGAGAAGAAATATTGCATAGTTTTTCTTCACGAAATCCTTCCAGTTTCCCTCTGAACGACCACAGGAAAGGAATCCCGGCTTCCTCAAGCGCCTCGGCCAGGGCTGCAATCTCGTGAGGTGGCGGAGTAACCACGCTTCCGAAGCTTACGTAAACGACTGACGCGGTTTCATGTTCCGATAACCAGTCTAAGCAGCCGTTTTCGTCTAGGAATGGCTTTGGCTGTGGAGATAATTTCATGGTTAGGGTAAAGGGTCCGATGTTGAGCAACTTTTTGAGTTTGGTTTTGAGGTGATTCGAGATTTCGGGGTCGATTTTGTGGAAGGAGTTTACGAGGACAGCGGTTGCTTTGGGAAGATTCAGTCCCATTTTGTGAAGCATGTCAACGACGAGTGATGATTCCGAGTCTTGCGATGTGATTAGTACTCCTTCTAGGTCTGATATGCGAATGGCTTTAAATCCGGGAAGGAAATCTAGGGTTTTGTCATTGCATAATCCTCCTGCAAAGATAAGCATTGAAATGTACAATGAGGAAGCATTAGATTTTTTTTGAGGTTACGAAACTCATAAAAATTCTAAGGACCTAGGGAGGGGTGCATTCTGATAATGCATGTTTCTAAAGACTAGTTAGAAATATATACCTATTATGTGTCATGTGCATACTTGTGCATGTGACATAAGTAAGCCCCATTCTTTCTACAATTTAAATCACAACATAAACTTTTTACTATAATATTTTTTCTCATAAAATTTCAAATTTAACTTTTTTTATTAGTGTTTCATCTCGCATAATTCACTTTTTAATTCAAATTTTAGACTCAGACCCGTAAAAAGAACAAGCCATAAAATTAAACATGTGAACTCAAAAAAAAAAAAGAACGCAAACAAATAGTAGGCTATTATTTGTTCAGTTTTATCTCAAATCTGATCTGATTACAACTTTTAGATCAAAATTTATTATGACCAAATTTGGTCAAATTGAGATAAAATATGGGAAATATCACTAATATAGTAACTTTTTATGTTATTCTAGCACCATAAAATAAAAGACCGTCGATGGTGGAAAATCATCATGCCGTTTTAGAACTAGAATTCCATCCATGGTCCACACACCACAAGGTTCACAATCTTAACCAGATAAATATATACCAAGGCATTTCTCTTTTTTGGTAAATCAGGTATTTTATTTTCGCTGGGAGTAATATATTTCTTTTTTGCTTTTTCAGTACTATGGCATTTCTTGGAGTTATTATACGATAAAAATTAAATTCGTTATACATTTTACGTAGAGATAAAATGACAATTTGTTTCGAAACCAAAAGAATTGTTATATATTTATTTTTATCACCTAGAATCAAATATGAGTAATGATATATCTTTACAAGATCATTATATTCTAGAGCTAAACTTGAACAAATTTTCCATTCATTCCAAAAAAAGAAAGAAAAGAAAAAAACCTTCAAGAAGTACGTGCATATAGTAGATACCTTGATCTTCTCCCAAATGCCGTCGGATCTCATCGGTCTCCAGATGAAGCAGGAGTGATCTGGGCCCTGCCGTCCACAGTGGCAGCCATGGCACTCCTCTCTCGCCTGCGATTTCTCCGGCGAACCAGAAGAATGCGTCGGAGACCAAACACCAGATCTTTATCCCCCTCTCTTGCTCCGCCTTTCCAAGAATCTTTCTGAAGTTCCCCGGCGCCGCCCTCAGGAACATTTCCACCGGCTCAACCGGGTTCCCCGACAGCGCGTGGCCTTCGGGCCAGCCGTCGTCGACGTCGTACGGCCTCACATTGTCGAATCCTTCGTCGCTCGAAAACAGGGTTTTGTTCGACCGCGACGTGCTCAAGAACGAGAACTTCACTTCGCCGGCGACAGCGACGGCGACGGAGAGGCTGCGAACGAGGCTGAGGAGAGGTCCGGCGTGAGAGCCGAATGGAAAGGCGAAGACGGCGATATGTCGGATCGGGTGGGGGTTAGGGTTTTCAGACCCCATTGTTGGGGATGTTTGGGAAATGGTTATGAGCTTGATTTTGGTCTAGAAGTGTTGATGTGAACAAATGGAGAAAGCGAAATTCTCGTAGATTGATTAAAGATTTTGTGTGTTTGGTTGGCGAGAAATATGGGAGGGAAAATTGAATTAGGACGCTTCTGAATGGAAATGGAATTCGTTGATTCGGAAAGGTTTAACAGAATTGCGCGCGGAGAAGACACTCGTGTTTGCAGAGGTAAATTTTACACGTGCTATTATTTTTTGAGTTAAATTCATGGATAGCCCTGAAATTTTTTCTCTTTCTATAATTAGTTAATGTAGTCAATTTTTCTTATAAATAGTCATAAAAGGTCTTTAAATTATTTTCTCTATTTAAAAATAATAGCCTATATTAAAGAGAAATAATAACTATAATAAAAATTAAAATTGCAAATCCTTCTCAAGCTTCAAAATCCACTAACTCAATATATATATATATATATATATATTCCTAAAATCTAGAAAAAATAAAATAAAATAAAAAACTTATATTTTTCAAATCCCCTCCCCCTTAAGATTTTTTTTTCAAATATGCCAACCCTCTCCTAGCCCCGTGCTCACCAGCCCCTCCCCCTGCCATTTGCTCGTTACCTCCATTGCTTTCCTTCCCTACCCTTGCCGCACACACTTGACTCATTGCCGCCACTCTTTTTTCCCTCTCCAGCCTCCCTCGACTCCAGCAAGGCTTTTGGATTCGAACTCAAGAGGGTTTCGCATCTTGGAATGACACTTTTCGGCTTCATTGACGACGGTTCGATCGGTGCTCATTGTTTGGACCCTTGGTGCAATCTAGGCTTGCCTTTATTGCTCTTTCAATATTTTGTGTATTTTTGCACTGAGAAATTTCTATGTTGTTGAACTTTTAGATTAAATTTTTTTAGATTCATATTTTTAATGGAGAAGATGACAACCTGTATTGTTGTTCTTTAGAAATTTTTATTTTTTTATTTTTTATTTTTATATTTTTAGTTCTGATTTTATAATTTTAAAGATAATATGTTATTTTTCTAAGTTAAGGGATTAAATTTAGTGGAGTGATGATAGTTTAAGGACCTTTTATGAGACAAAGTTAACGGTTTCCATCCAAAATTTAATAGAGGAACAATTTATCAGAGACTCCATCAATTTAATTCTACTTTTTTTAGAATTATAAAGGGAAAATAATTCATGCGAATTATTATAAATTGTTAAACGTTTGGTTCATGGATTCATAACCATTCTTGGTTACGTATGTTTTTTATGAGAGAAAATACTATAGCGAACGAATCATAATTCGAATCATGACATGAATCCACCAACTAAACAAAATAAGTTTCTTTTTTAAAATTTTTTTGTTATAAAAAAGCATTAAATTTTATTAATTAAGAAAAATTGACTACATAGACTAATTATAGAAAGAGAAAAAAGCTCAGGGACTCCATAAATTTAATTCTACTTGTTTTAGAATTATAGAGGAGATAATTCATGAGAATCGTTATAAATTGTTAAGTTTCTTTTTTAAAATTTTTTTGTTATAAAAAAGCATTAAATTTTTTTTAATTTTTTTAATTATAAACGTTTAATTTTTATTGAGATGATTTTGATGTGAGAGAGTTCAAAATAATGCTTATTAATAATTATATATTTATGAATTCTCTTTGAACTATGTCATTTGTATCAATATGACCCCCAAAATTTTGAATATAGCTGTTATCCCTCTAATGTTTAACATGTCTTTAAATTCACTCCTTCAATTTTAAGACGCGCTATTTTTAGACATATTAGCACGTGAGCTACATGTGAGTAGGCCAAATGTGTTAACTTTTAAAGCTCTTAATTAACTCAATTGAGTTCAGGTCCGATCTCCACTTTTTTCCATATTGTCTTTTTACTTTTATGCAACTACTTTAAGAAGATAATATACAAAAGATTTTGCACCTATTTAATTTTTTTAGAGTGAAAGGCATTCACAATCCCTAAAAGTTGCACCTAAACTTAAACAAAGTGACAACTCCATAATTCCATCCAACATACCGTGTTTCAACATTGAGGGGATAAATCTAAAGAAGTATTATACATTAGGAGGCACAATAAGCATCGATAAAAGTGATAAAGTATCTCTTTCCTGCTCTAGTCAAAATATCATTATACTCACAAATATCGGTATGAATCATATCTAATATTTGAGTATTACGTTCGGCTCTAGGAAAAGGTTTCTTAGTCATCTTTGCTTGTATACAAATTTCACACTTATCATTTTTAATATCTTTGCAATTAATCAAACCATATTTAGACATGTATTTCAAAGATCTAAAATTTAAGTGTGCTAAACGTGCATGCCAAACATCAAAAGAATCAACAATATAAAGAGAATTCACATCATCTTTATTATTAACACTTAATTTGTACATGCCATCACAAGAATATCCATTTCCCACAAAAATCTCATTCTTAGATACAATACAATTATTGCCCTTAAGTACAATCTTAAGCCCATTCTTACACATAAGACTAGCGGATACAAGATTTTTTCTAATATCAGGAACATGAAGTACATTGTTCAATGTAAGCTTCTTTCCGGAAGTAAAGTTAATCTCCACCACTCCTCTCCCGGCAACTATCGCTGCATCATTATTCCCCATGAGAATCATTTGTCCTTCCTTTTCCACTTTGTAAGATAAGAACATAGTCTTGTCATTACAAACATGGATTGTGGTACCGGAATCAAGCCACCAATCGGAGGATCTAGATGCAGCCATGTTAGTTTCGGTAATCATGTCAATTTGCATTTCTGAGACCATAGCACATATATCTTCGGATTTCTCTTCAACGGCATTGGCATTGTTGGTGTTAACTTCTTCCTTTTTCTTCTTGTATCTGCAGTCATTTTGGCAATGGCCTTTCTTTCCACAAAAGAAACAATTTCCAGAAAATTTCTTTTGGCCATTACCAAGCTTTTTGAACTTCTTGTCATTATTGACTTTGAAGTTCTTTGAAAACTTACTAGCTTCAGCAACATTAACTTTAGAGGAATCTACATTTTTGTTCTTGAAATCACGAGACTTGGTCTCTTCTTCGATTCTCAAGTGTTTTTATAATTCCTCCAAAGTTATGTCATCTCTCCTATGAAGGAGTTTCTTTCTATAACCATTCCAACTTTGTGGTAATTTAGCAATAATTGCCCCCACTTGGAATGATTCAGAAATCTCAACCTTCAATTCATGAAGCTTAGTAATAATGACTTACAATTCATGTATTTGATCTAGAACGGACTTGGTATCAATCATGACAAATTCTAGAAATTTCAAGATGAGAAATTTGTCCGTACCTTCCTTCTCAGTTTTGTATTTGTATTCGAGAGCGTTCCAAATCTTCACCAGAGACTCCATCGAGTTGTAAAGATCGTAGAGTCTATCGGAGAAAGTGTTGAGAATATGACCCCGGCACATGATTTCATCATCTCCTCGCTTCTTCCTTACGGTCTTCAATTCTTCAGAATCATCCTCCTTTGGTTCAAGAAGAGGCTCCGATTTTGGATCAAGTACGTAGGCGATCTTAAGCATGGTGAGAAGCAATAACAACTTTCCTTTCCAGCGGGTGAAGTTAGTACCATCAAAACGATCAAGTTGAACATTAGGATTGAGGAAAGACGTCATGTTCTTTTCAACCTCCATTGCAGCAAATTAAAACCTTAAAGATTGATGGATAAATTCGGAATTGGGAGGATGAAAAGAATAGAGAAAGCAGAGAGAGGGTTTGAGGCGTATAGGAATACTTTCCTTTAAGGTTTTATTTGCCCTCACTTCTCAAAGTTTGCTAACGAGTTCTAAAATGGCAAATTACCCCCAAGATAAAACAAACCCTTGAACACAATATCCAGCAAAAATATTGAGTTTCAGAATAATAATAAATCTGTATTTTCTAAAGTCCATCAAATAAAGACATGGATGCTTCCATCCTCTTTAAGTGTTACAACCTTTCACATAAAGATACCTCTTAAATTTGAAGGTTATCTTTTATATGCTGATGCACTTATATTAATAGTTATTTCTATTGTTAATAAGTACTCAGATATGTGAGAAAATATATCACAAATAGATGCAATGGTTCGAGACCTTTTCAGATTACTAAAACACACGAAAACACGTTTTTCGTTAGTAACATGCACTGCAGCGGATGACATTCACGCTGCAGCGCTCGGGCTACGCAAAACAGACCCAAGAGGTATGTTTTGTGCGCGCTGCAGCGCGTCCATGCGCTGCAGCGCACGCTGCAGCGCTCTTGCTTTGCAAAACAGACCCGAGAGGTCTGTTTTGCGCAGGCTGCAGCGCACGCACCTGCGTGCTGCAGCGCACGCTCCTGCGTACTGCAGCGCGCGCTTGTGCACTCCTGTTCTTCCCGAATGTGTTTTTGGCCAACTTTGTGATATTGAAATTGAGAGATATATTACAATCTCTCTAACATAAGTGACATAGTTTATGGGAAACTTATAAAATTTATCTTATTCTTTGTACGATCTTTATATGGTAGTTTGAAATTATGCTTACTAAGAGCAACTCCAACCATACTAGCTATTTCATATATTTATCTAGAATGACTAATAATTTAGTTAGAATTTAACTTTTTTCCACTTCAACCATTAACTAAATATAGCTAGCAAGAAGTAACTAGTTATTTAATTTTTTGTATTATTTTATTATTTCGAACTATAATAAATGCAAATGTTCTTTTTAAATTCAATAAAGTTAGTTATATTTTTAAACTCAATAAATATTAAAATAATACATACTTAACTAAAATAGAGAGTATGGTTGGAGTGTATCACCTAAAAAGTGCTAGCTAATATAACTTTCTAGTCATTTTAACTAAAATTTAACTAAAATTTAGAGAACTCCCTTAGAACAACACCAACCATGCTAGTCATTTCATGTTTTTAGCTAAAATAACTAATAATTTAGCTTTCTTTTAGATTTTCTCTACTACAACCATTAGCTAAATGGTTAGCTATTTTAGATAAAACATTTTCCACTAGCTAAATATAGCTAGCATGAAGTGGCTAGCTATTCATTCTTTTTAATATTGTATTCTTTGTTTTGACATAAAGTAAAAGTTAAAAAAAAATTATTTATATTTTAAACTCAAAAAATATTAAAATAATTTATGTTTAGGTAAAATAGAGAGTGTGCTTCGAATGACTAACTAAAATTTAGCTAAAACTTAGACCTCCTCAGATACTCTAATAGTATTCTACTACTGAAGTATTCGTTTTCTTTTCAAAAGGTGTTTTTTTTTTTTTATATTTATGATAACTGAAACTAAAACTAGTAACGTGTATATTCATGTGACAAATCTTGCCACGCGAAAACCATTGTATTGAATTAAGCAAGCCCTTGCCAACAGTCAAGAACACAACCAATGAAAATTGAGTTCGGAGAGACGTTTCATTTCTGTTTCACGCTCTCATAAGATAATAGGTTGTTAACAGGTCACTTATGATTGTTTCTTTTATTATTATTATTTAATTTTATTGAATGAGGGGTCATTTAAGCTAAAATTGACTAAGTTTGATGGCAAATTGGCAATATTGAACGGCACAAGCTAGATTTTATAGCAAAGGTGATGGAGATTAGGTTAGGATGATTTTAATATTTAAAATTATGTGTATCTTTTTATAAATTAAATTTATTTATGTTTATCTCATTTTTAAAATAAGATTAGGATTTCATTCTCTATAAATAGATTAAAAATTGTTTGATGATTAATAGATAATGAGTTTTCAGTTTCTTCCTGTTGAGTTCTTATTCTCTCTCTATTTCTATTTCTCTCGTGACTTTTCTTCTCTATCTTAGTTCTATTTCTCCTCTTTGATTACATTCCCTATTTAAATTATATTTTTGTTCTTCAATTCTACCCAATCCTACATCAATTCGAATTAAAACGAAGTCGCTTCCTTTGACTAAATATACCTTTTTTTTTAAATTTTTCTTTTTCTTTTCTGTTCACAATAAAAAAAGAAGAAAAAAAATCTGGTTCAAAACAGCCACTGTACAACATCAGAACCACCAGCACACCCTCCCCGTAGACTCCCACGCGCCACCAGGTGCCTTCTGCGTGTGTTTTTCACCGTAGAGATCTGTAGCTCCTACCGTGCTTACACTACGAAAGTCCTCACCGTGGGCATCTTTATTTTGTGGGCCGGGGTTGTTCTTTTGTAACAAAACTCAGAAAAAATTTAAACTTAAGTTACAACTTTATTCAAGTTCACGTTCTTTTAATTTTATTCAACTTTACTCAACTTTATTTAAGTTACAACTTCAACTCAAGTTATAACTCAAATTCAACTCAAAAGCTCCACTCAAGTTACACTCTAAAAGAACAAGCCCTTTGTAGCCCAAATGTTATTGAGAGGACTTTGTGAAGGCTTTGCCTTCTACCTACCCTTTGTCTTGTTTCCATCACATGAAAAAAAAAACAAACAAAAACTTGTCTTGGCCAATTTTTGCACTATGACAAAAAAAGATTTGGAACAACCGTTTCAAGCGCCTTAAGAAAGCCACCAGCAATTAGCTGCTGAAGTTTCCGAACTCAAGACTCAATCTTCTGATCGATTTGATCGACTAGAAGATCCATTCAATCAACTTTTTACAATGTTAACGATGTTAATTAATGAATTCCGTGCATATCCTAAAGAATAAGGGAACACAAGAAATTAGTGACGCATCCAATTTGTAGGTCAAAAGAATGCTCCACCTACACCTCCGGTTACCAACAACATCCGCAACACACAATCGGGTTTGAAACCGCTCCCTCATACACATGTTCCAGAGATACCTCATCAGGATGGTTGTTCTCATTGTCCTCCTGTTCTTTAACCTAACGTGTCTAGAAAACTGCGGGTCCATCAAACCGTCGTTCATCACGAGATTTCTCGTCGAAAACTTATTGATGTATTTGGAGATTATGCAGGTGATGACTTTGAAATGGACATTCTAGTTGGTAGAGCTACTCAACAAATTCAAGGTAGACCTCCAAAGCAGTTTCGCCGTCCATAAGCTCGTGTTTCTTATGAGGAGCGAGATATCTCTCACATGGTAAAACTAGATGCTCCTGAATATGATGGACATTTGTGAAAACACTCTCAAGTTTTTGGTGAAAAATGGAAGCCTACAACCTTCCTTGATTTCATTGATATTTATACACAAGTGGTACATTCTAGTCTGCAAGATTTTAATAATTGATGTAATTACAAATTAATCAAATAAATGCTGACATATCCTAATTTCATTACGTGATGGAACTTTCTTTATTGTTTTTGGAAGACCCAATGTCAAAGGGATTGTTCTGAGCGTTGGCGATTGCATTGCTGATTGTTTGTGATATGTCATTGACTTTGCCTTTTGCAAATCTTTCCTTATCAACTTGGACCCCAATGCGTTTCTTGATTGGTTAGCAAGCATCGAAGACAATTTTGAGTGGTACGAGATGACCGATAACCCACGGGTTTGGTTTGCTAAGATGAAATTAGTTGGTTCTGCAAAGATTTATATTGGCACACCGCTCAACATCATCTTGAGCGTTTGAATCATCCTCCTATTACTTTGTGGGCTGAGATGAAGAACAAATTGAAAGAGAAATATTTGCCGACTTTTCATCGAAGCCACCTGTTTGATCCATTCCTCAACCTTTGACAAGATGCCTCTAGTGTTCGTGACTACATGACTAAGTTTGAGGATTTGATGCTACGTTGGTGATCTTAGAAAGTTACGAAACAATATATATTTTCTCTTCCTCAGAAAACATAAGTGAAAACACTGAAACTAAAAACTAGTAATTGAGTTCGAAGAGACTTTCCATCCCACTTATGATTGAATAAACCAAAATTGACTACGTTTGATGGCGCTATTGAACGGCACACGCTAGATTTTATAGCGAAAGGGTTCCATAAGCTTTGTTGTTTAACTTTAACCAAACACTCTTATTAAAACTATTATCAATTAGCATTCATTAGTCTTCAATACTGGTGGATTTAGTCAACATCTAAGGTCGAATTCTTCTGTTATTGGTAGTCATTTATGACTATTTTTAAGTATGCAATTTTTTGAATTGAAAATGAAATTTTCTCTTTAAAAAAAACTATTCCCAATTCAGGCTTGCCACGCAATTAGCTCCTTAGACTATCTCCAATATAAATGCTAATGTCAATCGTATATTTAGCATTAAAAAGTGTAATATAATATGTTATTTTTATTTTTACTCCAATGCATAATACTGTTTGAAATGTTAAATATATTTTTTTCTATAATTATTAAGCTTTGAAAGTTATAAAAGTAAACTTTTATTTTTAAAATAATTAGAAAATGTAAAAGTTACAATGATTACATCATGAAAAAGTAATTTCAATTAATAGCAATCAAATGTCAAATTTCTCATATGTTATTTTGTGAAAAATTTACCACAAAATATAGTATGTGAGAAATTTGATACAATAAATAACATCGCATTGGAGAGTGGTTTTATACACTTAAATGCTAAATTTATAATTGATACATTAATTATAACATTGTATTGGAGATGTTTTTAGACCAAATTTGAACGGTGTAGTGCCTTCTTAAATACAATATCGTTGAGGAGGAAATCTATGTAGACAGATACTTCATATTTTTGGCACTGAGTCTTTACTATTTCTAATGGATGTAATAGGGGAAGCCTAACAAAAATAGAAAATAGAATAAAAATTGTGCTTAAGTCTGTTGATTCAGTTGAATACTGTTGGAGTGGATTTCTCAACATCAATGCTCCTCTACATGGGAGGGCACCGGTTGCCGGTGGTCTAATTGTAAAAGATACTTCGATGCTCAAATCAGGCAAACAATCGTGAGTAAAGTGGTAAGAAGATGTCTGAATGATGAACCAAGTGTTCTATTACAGGATAGGGATGCAATCGAAAGGATTTTTTGTATCCGTTATGATTGGGACACGTGTATCAGAGGACGGATCTCCACCTCAGCCTCTCAAAATTCTGACCCATGGATTCTTAAGGACACATGGCACGCACTTATTCATTATGGGAAAATTCTCGCGAATTGTCAGAAGCTCACGACTCTCTCTAGATGCATTTGAGTCATTCTGGCAGATTGTTACTAGATTCGAGAGGCTGTCGACTCGATGAGTAGTCTACCATCTCTTGGAGACTCATTTGATAGTCTATGATCGGCGAGTTGTTGGTGGTTTGCGACCAATTCCATACGCTGATTTTATGATTTTCCCCTCACTCCCTAAGACATATTATAAGTATATGCATGATGAAAGATGAGGTATGAAATCTAACCTCAATAATATAGATTAAAATTTGATAAAATAAAGAGACAAAGAGTAAAAGAAAAAAAAAATATGATGTTTTATTATTTATTGTACAATAGAAGTCTTAGTTCCACTTATGCCTCTTATAAAATCCATGGATCTGCCTATCTGCTGATCCTAATCAAATCCTTTTTCATTCCCCCAGTGTAGTCCCTTCTCTTATTTTTTTTTTTAATTACTATTCTTTTCTTAGGGGAGTTTATTATGATATTATAACAATTCTTTAATGCACAGAGCATATAAATATAATAATGAAATTTCATATAAAAATTATATAATAATTTTTATTTTTAGTCCCTGAATCATAGGGTAAATTTTATTTTGATTCTAAGCTTTTAAAATGCCTCAAAATGAGTCTCGTCTATAAAATTGTCCTCAATTAAGTTCTTTTGTCCATTCGATTGTTAAAATATGACGGAAAAAACAATAGAAGACGATCATGTGCAATTGATAATTTTTTTTAAAAAAATTTATAATATGTTAGGGGCGCAACTATTAATGAATATGTCGTGCCTTTTTCCATATATTTTAAGAGACGATATTAATTGTAAGGTATTTTAGAGTTAGGAATTTAAATGAGATTTGACTATAATTTGAGGTCTAAAAATGGAATTAACCATTTCCTTCGTACCCATATTCTTCCGTTTACAGGTTTTTGCAACTTACATAAATATATTTATGTGTATACCTAGGGTAATTTCTTATTTGAATTCACTTGATCAACCTGGGACATATTGAGTATTGCAATGGGTCGGAGTAAGAAAAAAAATTACATGACTGAACTTCTGTACCATACTCGTCTTAAGGAGTATACTCGTCTCCAATCAGTTAAGTCTAGATAAGAATGATTTCGTCTTAAGGAGATTAAAAAAAAAAAAAAAAAAAAAAAAAAACTTGCAAAAAATACCACATGTCGGAGTGACTTTAATTTCCCTTAGCTCCAAATCAACTATAAAGTCTCCATTTTTTTTAATTTCCCTCTTAAATTCTCACTAAGACTCGTTCATTTTACCAATTTGAATTTTTAATTCCAGTTTTGTTACAGTTAAAAGTTCTCATAAAAAGTCAGCATCTAACTTTTTTTGTTACAGTGAAAAATTCTCACATAAAATCACATTTTAACTCAAATTCACGAACTGAACGAGGCCAACTCTCGGATCAAACTAGAAAACTAATTGGTTTTCAGGCGTGGGTCGGTCTCGAATGAATCGGAGTCTCGATGTCTGAAAAGGAAAAAAGTTCCTTCCTCTGTTGTTCTCTTCGCTACCTAGGCTTTTGCAGGAACTTCTTGTTAATTGAATCTGGGTCGTTGGATCATTCTTAATTTGTTCTTCTTGACTGTTCGATCTTTGCTCAAAATGTCATCACTTTGTTCGTTTCAAATCTGATCTCCACACCATTCTAGCACATGATATATAAAAAATGCGAATGTTATACCACGATACAGTAGGCGCTCACTGGCCTAACAGTTTTTGTTTTTTTTTTTTTTTTTTAATAATTGGACTAGTCGAACAGAAAATTGAAATATCATAAAGGCTAGTATACTTGCATATATAAATATTACCCAAAAAAAAAAAAAAAAACGACATTTCTCTAAACCACCGTTATGGAGTAATTAGAATTTTGGCAAGCATGGTGCAGGCGCGGCAGGAAAATAAAATGTTAAGCGAGATTTTAAAAAAAAAAAACGTAAAGATCATTTTAAAAAGTATTAGCAGTATTTTTGTCTGCACAATTTATTGATGCGGGAAACCATGACATTCAATTATAAAAGAAAAAATTTTTTTTTTTTTTTTTTTTTTTTTTTTTTTTTTTTTTTAAGATAATTAAAGTCAATATAATGGATGGAAAGGTGAAGTTCCTCAATACCTCAATACACTGAAAACAACTTTCTCGACTTGAACCCGGACTAACAAAATACACTGAAAACAACTCAAATACCTACTAAGGCTCCATTTACTTCGCCGATTCGAGTTTAGAATTCAAGTTTTGTTACAGTAAAAAGCTCTCAGAAACAGTCACATCTAACTTTTTTGCTACAGTAAAAAGCTCCCACATAACATCACATCTTAACTCGAATTAAAAACTCGAATCAGCGAACTAAACGGGCCCAAATCACCCATCAAGATTGATTACTAGCTATAAACATCAAAGTATGGTTTTTTTCTCGTTTAATTTGTATTTCAAGATCAATTTTAATTGTTATGGTTTTTTTTTTTTCGCTTAATTTGTATTTCAAGATCAATTTTAATTGTTACAATTTCTATCACATACGATTTCGTTTTTGCTTTGGAAGAAACGAAGAAAACATTCATTTACAAACCTAAAGAGAGAGGTAGCTAGATTAATGGCGTTGATGGTGGCGGTATTAAACTTGGCATGCGTCTCCGCTGATTGAGGTTGTATTTTCAAACTCCCGTGGATTAATATTATAATAAAGGAGCACCATAATTCTCTATGTTGACTTTAAGCAACCATTAATAGTAATATTTAATAAAACAATAATGTTAGGAACAAAATTTTAATTCTAAATTTATTAGGTTACGGTGTTTAAAAGATTGTCATGTCAATTAATAATAAAATATTACATATATTAATAAAAGATAACAACTTAATAAACACGTAATACACATATCAATAAACTTTTGATAAATGATAAAACTATTCATATTGCTATGTAATTATTGTGAAATATTTGGCTTTCTATTAAAACCATTAATACAATGAATATATAACATCCTGACCTAACTAGTTAGGCTATTTATTGATTATTATGCATGGTACCCCATTTTTAGGGAAAAGGTGGAAAAAGAAAGAAAAAGTAAATAAAAATATCAATGGGGTGTAGATTATATATGTCTTCATTCTCCATTTTTATGTTTATATATATATATATATATATATATATATTATTTATCCTTTCTAATTCGTTAGACAATAATTATTTGTGCTGTTCAGTATTACATATTTTCTCCATATAGAATACTTAAAAGAGAAATATATTTTGAATGTCAAAATTTGACTTTGGCGAGTGATGGTAGACATTTGGAAAGTATTAAACTTAGTTTTGTTATTATAAAAGTTGTATACATTAAAGCGGAAACACCATTAATAGTTTACTTGAAATAATTAATTGAATCGGAGCCAGAATTTTTTTTTCATTGGGGACTAATAAAAGAATGGGGTGTGATACATAAACATTGGTTTACCGAGATTATGCAAAACAATGGGCGCGTTTGGAACTCGTTCTAAAATAATTTTGTTTTCTATATGAAAATGAAAATAAAAACGTTTTCAATCTCAGACAGAAATTATTTTTGAAAATACGTTTGGTAGTTTTATCAAGAGATTATTTTCAGTGCAAAAAAATCATTAATGTATCTCTTTCTCTCTCTTACTCGATAGAGGAGAAAACGAAAACAAAAAATAAAAAACGACTAAACGTCGTTTTTCATTTTTCTTTTATTTTACACTAAACTAAAAAAATCGTTTTCATTTCTGTTTTTTGTCTTTATTACGCCAAACACCGTTTTAAAAACGTTTTCATTTTTTATTTCTTAAAAAACGTGAAAAAAACAAAGAACAAGATTAATTATAAACACGGTCAATATTTTTGAATTGTTAATTTATCGCCACGAATGGCTAGTATTTATGAATATCTTGTCAAGTGTAATATTGTATTATGATATTTATCTCTTGCAAATTTTGAAATTCCCGCAATTAAATTAATTAATATTGGCGATTCTAGCTTGGCATACATAAGCTATATATATATATATATATATATATATATTCACTGAGATCATATATAAGAGCTGCGTAGCGCATCTCACTAGATTGACCGAATATGAAGCAATATTTATATTTGATATCGTGCGAATATAGTGCAATGAAATGTACTCAAAATTTGTTAATTTTATTTATAGCGCCAAAGTACTTCGTCGGTTAACAAAGTCAGAAGGAACTAATTGTAGTAGGATAAAGAAATCATTATTATTCAATCCACCCTAAATTCAGGACAGCCTAGCTTTGCTCCTACTTTAATGGTTTTTCCTTTTTTTATTTCTTTTCTTTTTAGGAAATGCTTTTTTCTATTCGCACTTGTGCTTTTTTCAATACATCCAAATTTTCCTCCAAAAATTATTAAAAAAATCATTTTACAGTAGAATCTAATACGGATAGCATACATTTTTTATTATTAAATTTAATTAAAATTACATTAAAATAAAAAATATATATGTAAAATAAAAATTTATATTTTCAAGGCCTTTTTTGTACGAATGTCCCTTAAATTTTTTAAATTTAATAATTTAGTCTCTAATTTTTTTTTCTTGACAATCAATCTTTACAATTTGAAAATTTTAGCAATTAAAGCCCTTTTACTAACGTCTGTTAAGTTTTAAACGGAATTTGGCATGTGATTTGCGCATGACCTTTTTTAAAGGGCAGTGGTTGTCATTTTCTACATCAAAATGAACAAACCCTGGAAAGCAGCCAAAAAAAAAAAAAGATAAAACACAATACCCAGACCCACAAAAGATTAGAACCGAAAGGTTCACTTCACAGCGCCGTCGAGCATCCGCCGTGTGCTGATGAGCCGGCCTTTCTCCGACAACATCTGCTCTAAGTCTTAGAGCCCGTTTAATTCATGGATTAAAATTATGAGATTAGAACCATTTTTAATTTACGTGTATTTTTTGTGAGAGAAAATACTGTAGCGAACCATGAACCATGATTCGAATCAGAGAACGAATCCTCCAACTAAACGGGCTCTTAATTGATCTATTTTTCTAGCTTCAGATATTATCTAAGACATTGAAATTTTCTAGGTTGAAAAGGAGAAGGAGATTACCGGTCCTTTTTATTTAAGATTTTATGTTTAAATCTCAATCTCTCTAGGTGCGTTTAGAACTCGTTTCAAAATACTTTTATATTTCATATGAAAATGAAAATGAAAACGTTTTCAATCTCAGACAGAAATCATTTTTAAAAATGTGTTTGGTAATTTTATAAAGAGATATTTTTTAGTATAAAAACTCATTAATGTATCTTTCTCTCTGCTCGAGAGTGGAGAAAATAAAAATAAAAAACGAAAGATGACTAAATGTCATTTTTTATTTCTCTTCTATTTTACACTAAACTTAAAAATCGTTTTTATTTCTGTTTTTTATCTTTAATTATGTCAAACGTCGTATTAAAATCATTTTTATTTTTTTTCTTAGAAAACGTGAAAAACAAAACCAATAACAATTCCAAACACAACATTTATTTCTTATTTTGGTTTCACTGTTCTTTAGGTATTTGTTACTGCGGATGATGAAAAGGTAATTTTCATTTTATCTGATAATAAAAAGATTCCCAAGTCTGGTTTTTTCCTTTTACCTTAAGTGTTTTTTCTTTTTCTTTTTTTTTTTTTGGTTGCTTTTAAGTTTTTGTTTAATTTGGTGTTGAAAATGACAACCACTACCCTTTAAAAAAACTCATGTCCAAATCACATGCCAATTTCTGTTTAAAAATTAACATACGTTATTAAAAGGGCCTTAATTGTCAAAATTTTCAAATTGAAGGAATTAATTGCCAACAAAAAAAAAATTAAAGACTAAATTGTCAAATTCAAAAAGTTCAGTGAAAAGTTTATAGAGCGTCCATTAAAAAAAAAAAAAACCCACTTTTCGACCTACCATAGAAATCTCTTTAAAAAAAATTAAAAAAAAAAATTGAGCCACTCAAGAAAGAATTATGAATATCCTTAGAACCATATAATTTAGGCCTGAAAACATTTGTCCCCCAACAAAAACAAATACAAATGTGGCAATCATTATCGAACATGGGTGCCACCCCACATTTTGACTCTTTATCCCAACCAACCCCAATCCCTCATTTCAAATATAAACTCTCTGCCACATTTTCGCAAACACGTAACCTGCAAAAAAAAAATCCCAAAAAAAATGCAGTTTCTAACCATTTTTGTTCTCCTCCTGCTGTTGTTCACAGCAACCTCAAATGCCCTGACAGGAAGCACTTCAATCCAGTTTCTGGGCACGAAAACCCAGTTCCTGGGCCCACAGAATGCCGTGAGGAAGGCGCTGAGGATGAGGCCGCTGGTGTGGGACCCGCGGCTGGAGAAGTACGCGCGGTGGTACGCGGACAAGAGGCGGTACGACTGCGCGCTGGTGCATTCCAACGGGCCGTACGGGGAGAACATATTCTGGGGGAGCGGCGAGGGGTGGACCCCGGCGCAGGCGGCGGAGGCGTGGGTAGCCGAGCAGAGGTGGTACCGATACTGGTCCAACTCCTGCGCCGGTGGTGAGGTCTGCGGCCACTACACGCAGATCGTGTGGCGCGAAACGCGGAAGATCGGGTGCGCCAGAGTGACTTGCTTTGGTGGTAAGGGTGTGTTCATGACTTGCAACTATGACCCTCCGGGGAATTATGTTGGCGAGAGGCCTTACTGAATTACATGTATACATTATATTTATATAAACATATATATATATATATATACACACATTGTTATATTACGTATCACGTATTTTATCATATTATGTGTTAGGAGGTTTTTTTTATTCCAATGTTTTATCCATAATTATGTTTATGAACATTACATCTGATTAAATTCACGTTTAAATAAAAAGATATACAAATATGATGCAGATCTAACGTTCAAAATGAACCCTGTATCCCAATCGAGAAGTTTGTTTTTCTCTGTGTTTTTTTTTTTTTTTTTTTTTCAATAGTCTATAGTAGAATTCTGATAATGTGTCATAATAAGGGGAGTTTTATAGCATGCGAATGATATGGGCCTGAGATTGTGAATATTACTTACGTTAGAAGTTGTGAAAGAAACTTGATTTGTAAAGTCAGCTTCTTTTTCAACTTCTAAATTCACATGTTTATCAAGTACGGTTTAATTTTAAAAAGGCAAAAATGAGGAAAGGAGTACCCAATTAAGTTTTTTTCTTTTCTGAAAAATTTTATAAATTTACTGTACCCATGTGATCTTGTAGAGTTTTAAGACAATGAAAGTTGCAATTTTCACTAAAAGAAAATTACATATTCTATCTTTTTAAGTACTTAATTTATTAAAATTATTCATTTTGAAAAATTTTATCCATTAATTAGTTCTAATCTAAAAGATAGAAATATATAGACTAATGTTAAGGAGTATAAATAAAAAGGAACTCCATTTTAAAAATAAAAAATAAAAAAAAAGTGTTGGAAGGTCAGTGGACTTGTGTGATGTGAGGCACATAAAAAGGATATGCCCAAAGTCTATATGGTCAGGAATGAATAAATTCGAGCTTGGATAAAAACGATTAGCAGAAAAAAAGAAAAATTGCTTGAATCAAACTACGATGTTACACATATATAATGTTATTGTTCTTATTTTCCTCTAAGGTGCAAATTAATCATTTTAATAAAAATATTTTGTAAACTGGTTAATATTATTGGTCGTAATCTGATTATCATAATATAGGTAATAATTATCCAGCAAGCAAACTTCTCTTTTGTTTTTGTTTGTTTTGATTATCATGATATATTATAACTACTAAATATACAGTACGCTCTTAAAAAAGAAAAAAAAAAATCCAGCACCACAAAATTCTCTTTTGTTTTTATTTGTTTCCCTTTATAATATTGTGCTCATTTTCCACCTCACATTACTTGAATTTAATATTTCATTTGCGTTGCAAAAATCAAAAAGCATATTTAGTGTCACTCTACATATTGTCTGCGGAAAGTTGCTTTATTAATCTAGACAACCTGGAGGATTAATCCCAAGAGATTCTTCTAACAAGTAACACATGTAAGATAAAGTAATACAATCTCTTCACAATATTAATTCAGAGGAAAAAACATAGAAATTCTTTTCTCACAATATTCGGTAGGTACATACATAAATTTGTACTCACAAGACCAATGAAGTGCCATAAAATTAAAAATAAAAAATAAAAAATAAAAATAAAAAAAACCAAGAAGTATACACACATAATTGAGAGCCTTACAAGATTACTAATATTCGGTAGGTACATAATATATGTCTTTATATTAATCATACCATCAACTCAGTGTATTGCCTTAAACACTTTTAAATACAAAATTCCACCGAGCCCAAGATATATAAAATTTCAACTCTAACTCTTAATATTCTAAATGGGGGCATGATTTTATCGTTAGACTAGACATCCAACCCGAACCAAACACATGACAACCCATTCTAGAAATAGAAAAAAAAAAAAAAAAAAAAAAAACCAAAAAAAGAAAAACCCACTTAAAAAAAAAAAAAAAAAAAAAAAAAAAAAAAAAAAAAAAAAAAAAAAAAACCTAGAAATATATATATCCCAAATTCTAATATCAATAAAAGCAAACCAAATAGTAAACTATAACATTCTTTACTCGTATTAAATACATTGTATTGTATCACCAATAATGATAAATAGCGTTCTTAATACGGCCTCTCGCCAATATAGTTTCCCGGCGGATCATAGTTACAAGTCATGAACACATCTCCATCCTCACAAACAACCCTAGCACATCCAACCCTCCTAGTACTCCGCCACACAATCTGCGTGTAGTGGCCGCACATCTGGCCCTCCACGCAGGTGTTGGTCGCGTAGGAGTAGTACTTCTCCTCGTCGGTCCACGCTTTGACGGCATCACCAGGCGTCCACGCTCCGCCGCTGCCCCAGAATATGTTCTCTCCGAGCTTGAAACCGCCCTCGGGGAAAGAATGCTGCAGCTTGCAGTCGGATTTCCTTATCTCCGCCCACCAGCGCGCGTACCTCTCGAGCTGGAAGTCCCATGTGAGCGGCAGCTCCCACTTGGCCGCGCGCGCCATGTTTTGGGCGAACAGGAATTGGAGTGACTCGCCTATGCAGCCCCAACATAGCTGCTTTGACACGCGATATATGGTCTCGTTATCGGCTGATGGTTTCTGGAGCTGCGTAGTTTTGGCTGGTTTATTGTCAATTTGAGAAGCATTATTGCTGCCACATGTGAGAGCTGTGAGAAGAGCTAGGACTAGGAGTAATATTGGCAAATGGGGTTTGGCCATTTTTGGGGATTGTGATTTTTCTGACGACTGGCTTTCAATGGGAAACGAGTGGGGCTGTTATATAGGGCCAGCTTCAGAGAAAAGGGGTTTTGGTGGGGTAATTTTTGCATCATTGCCCCTTGAATTTTTCGTTATTTATAAGTTGGATTTATAACGTTTAATTTTTTATATTTAATACCCTAAAGAGGAGTTTGGTAACTATTGAAAGTGCAATTTAATCGAAAATGAACACTAATTAATTAATGTTAAGGTTTGTGACTATCAACCCAATACTAATTAGTTAGGGTGACGCGTTCCTCGTAAAAGGGTAGCACCTGATTGTAAGGTCTATTTGTCAGTGAAGTCTTTTTAGTGAGACGCATATAAAAAATGTGCTAACGTTGATCACCTCTTTTCAGACATTTTCTTAACAATAAAAAAATAATTATTTAATGAACGGCAATAAACATTTCAAATGTTAAAATTAAAAAGATCAAAATCCAACCTGTAAACTAATCAAAAGTTTTGAATATATTAGTGTAAATTTTTTTTAGTATTTCTATTTATTTTTTTGATGCCACAATAACAACAGAATTTTAAAGTTAAGGGTCCGATTACCAAAACTGAAACATGTCAGAACTAAGTTGCCTATACACAAATTCAAAGTGTCCTAGTGCAAAAAATTCTGTTGTCCGAGAATGGCCGCTTACGCGCCATTTAAGAATTTGGTGGTGACGATCTCATTGTTTCATTTCTTATGTTGTTTTTTGGATGGTTTCGGTTGGTGGGTGATGAAGAAACGCTTTGATGGGGAGTGAGAACGTGGGATTTGGGGCTGGTTTTGCATGGCATTGTTGGTGTAGAATAATATACACACACATATAATATACATACATATATATATATATATATATAGTTGTTGGTGAAATATATGATTGAAGGGGTTTTGATACTCTCGTGAACGAGGGTTATGTCTTGCCCGTGAGCTCTCTGTTGTTTGTATTCAGAGATGATGAGCCCACAATAAACCGTTCAAGAATATGTGGACACGTGTCACATGCATTCTGTACACGTGTCAATAAGATGCTGGATTAGACTAGGGTTTTAGAAGAAAAAAACATGGTACGTCCAAAGAATCCAAACCTACAACTACAAACATGGAATGCTACCCATAAATTTTATTCACCTTCTTGTACCTTTCATTTGTAGATTCTCTTTTATCGTTCATGTAAAATCCAATCACATGGCGTAAAAGACCCGTTTAGTTCGTTGATTCGAGTTTTTAATTTGAGTTAAAATATGACTTTATATGAGAATTTTTTACTGTAATAAAAAAATTAGATGTGACTGTTTCTGAGAACTTTTTACTGTAGTAAAACTCAAATTCTGAATTCTAATTGGTAAAATGAACGGGACCGAAAACATGCCTATTCTTTCTTGATCTCTTGTTTCATTTTTAAAATTTTATTGGTTAATTTACGCGAATTTTGAAATCATGTTTCAAAAAAGTGATCATGTTAAAAGGGTTCAATTCTAGAGAAACTTACTTTTATTAGTGTGAATAAATGATTAATTTACTGGATTAAAATTTATATTTAAAGTTATAATTTACTTGGATTCAACTTTAATCTTCTTTTGCGGCTATGAATCTGCCAATCGTAAAAAGTAGTACTACTTTGCTTTTTTTTTTTTTTAATTCCCCGTATAAGTTGTATTCATTCATACGGAGGGAAAAACCAAAAGCAACTCAACCAAAGAAAGCACTTGAACAATTATATTAGCAAACAAGTACTCAAACAATAAAAGGGTTATTTTCTATTTTATACCTCATATTTTGAATTTATTAAAAAAAAATAATAATAAAAAAACCACTGTGTTTTGGATATTCTCAACATTGTAATCTTAAATTCAACCTTCATGTTAATTTATACATTTTCTGGATCAACAACTGACGTTGACCCTTGAGTTGGCAAATTTAACTTTTGCAGCTTATAAATGATGTTGTAACAATCAGGCCTTATATATATCCTTAAAATAACAAAGAAAAAATCATAAGAATTGTATTTTCAAGCTAAGATGTAAAGGGTAATGTAATTTGTTAATTAGTTTTTCCTTCTAAGTGTATCTATATAGCTAGAAAGGGTAAATTTGTCAATTCAAATGTCAAAATCAACTATTCACCTAAAAGATTAGTTATATATTTAGTATGGATTTGATATTTAGAGATATAAATTTGAGAACATCCAAAATATATGATTACTTATTTGATAAACTCAAAATGCGGAGTATAAAATTGTGATTATTCCGCAAGGATATATAAACAAGGGAACAAGTATGCAAACACACCGAAAATGCAAGGTCGAAAGCAACACAATTAAAAGAAAGAAAAGAAAGAAAAGAAAGAAGAGAAAATAAATGGTGACCTTATTAGAAATGAAAGAGAATACAAGAAGAACAAATAACCAAAATAAGCCAAGAGGATTACATAAAAATTACAAACCGAAGAAAAAAATCAACCACCAAAAAGTGAAAAAACCTAAACAATAAAAAGGAAAGACAGATTAAAGAAAAAAAAAAACATCCAGAATAATGAAAGATCTAGCTTTTTAATACAGAGAAGAGAAGAGGCACCTCATTAAGATCTTTTATCATTAAAACGTAATGAGAAAAATCTGATAGATGAAAAAAAAAGTGCTTAATTCAATATTCCAATCTTCATCTTGATAAAACATTAGGAGGAAAACAAGTGTTGTGGTGTCAATCGCAAGTGCATGATATTGTTAATAAATAATAAAGAGTAAATTTAAAAGTATCGTTCCCACGAGGATAACATATTCATTAAGTACTAAAATTGGATAATTATAATTTTATTTGAGTAATCGAAAAGATAAATTTTGAATAATTTTACAAAATTAAAATTTAAAACAACAAAATTTAAAAATAATAAAGTAAAAAGAATTTTTTTTTTGAAATGCAAAACAAGAATAAAACAATGATTATGAAAATGCTGGGAATCATGATTGCATCAATATTAATTTAATTTAATTTATTTAAACATTTTGGTGATTTTGATATCATACTATGTTGATGGTCAAATCCTCTTATGTTTTACGTACTCTTTCTCAGTTGTACATAAAATATACATTTTCATAAAAACTCACTATATATCTAGATGAATTAAATTACAAAATTGTTGTCACGCCCCCCCCCCCCCCCCCCCACCCGGGGGGGGGGG